>NC_133814.1:10210000-10495000 GCF_043250625.1 Sebastes fasciatus
TTACTTTTTGTTCAAATAATCAGCATAGACTTTTCCTTCCAAATATTATCATTATCATTTAGCACCATGGTGTTACATCATCTTGTCTCCATTAAAAGCAACAATAATTAACATGGCATTATTTGGCCTATTGTAAAGGAGTAAAATGAGCTAGTTAACAGAGTCAGGAACGCTGCAGTTTGGTTCCTCGTCCACTCCTTTAACTTCAAGCAGTTAACATAATTTCCATTGTGGCTTATCACCTTCCTCTGCTTCATTTGAATACAGTCCTCCAGGCTACACCTGAATGTAGAGAAGCTGGGCCTGGTTTCATTTAAACTTAGTCACATTGTTTACTTTTTACCAGACAAACTGAACTTTTTTTGCACTGCACAGTTGTTTTCCCACAATCCAACTACTGCAAACTGAGCAAATATACCAAACAAACAAAGAAAGAACATTTTGTAACATCATAAACTTTTTTTGAGTAATCACCAACACACCACTTACCCACTTACGTATGTGTGATCTGAAGTTATTCCACCATGTCTGTTTGACCTGAGGGCCCAGACACAACTGTTGTCAGTTGGGATTATTTGACCTTTCCTGCTGTGATAGATAGTGGCGTAGAGACAAGGTGGCGTCATGGCAGATATACTGACTGACCATTCAGTTAAATCATGCTTCACAGCATGTGGTAATAAGAAATACCCCAGTTTCTAAACTCTTTTCCAGATCGGTAGCTTATGTTTTCTATATCTTTATTCTGAAAATATCAACTGCTTAAAAAAAAACTGACAATAAACATTAGATTAAATGGGATTCTTAAAAGAAAACTTAAAGAATGGACACTTGTTTTGAAATTAAAGTAAAAGTAAGTGGTTTAAACACATTAGAAACGTCTATATCAGGCTTATATTTCTGCTCTCTGTATCTACAATCATTTATCATAACAGTTCTTACATGTATCAGAAATGCATTTAAATATTCTAAACAACAAAGGTTTTAATGCTAATGGTGCTAGTGCTAGTGTCCTTCCCTATGCGTGTTTACATCACCTTTATAATGATTTCTCAATTTGAGAAGATCGTAACTAAACTAAAAAGACGTTTCTAAAATGTCTTCTTAAATTAATTCAGAACTTTTTCTTACCAAAATGAATTTGACGTTAGGCATTAGAAGCCACAATGACAAAACATTGACCACAATGATTATTCTTAGATCAAAATCTAAGAAAACCTGACAATTAACATTAGATTAAATGGGTTTCTTGAAAGTAAAGTTCTCTAAACTCCTAACTTAAAGAATAGACACTTGTTTTGAAATCGAGGTAGGCCTAAAAGTAGCTGTTTAAACATTTTAGAAACATAGCTATCAGGCTTATAGTGCTCTCTGTATCTACCATTTCTCATTTTTGTTCTTTTAATAATCTGCTATCATAGATTAACTAACAGTATATGTTTTCTTCTTGAATGTTTCAGAAATGCATTTAAATAGGCTATTCTAAACCACAACAGTTTTAATGCTAATACTGCTAGTGTTCTTCCTATGCGTGTTTACATCACCATCATAATGATTTCTACGTGTGAGAAGTTTGTAACTAAACTAAAAAAAACAATCCTAAAATGTCCTCTTAAATTAATTCAGAACTATTTCATACCAAAACCATGACGTTTAGGAACCACAATTAATTAATTAGTTAATTAATTAATTAGGGAAAAATGTTAATTAATTCATATTTTTGTTCGTTCAGTTTATACCAAATTAGAGAGTAATTTATTAGGCTACTAAATAATTCATATGCTTTCCTTTTTAATGCTACAACATTAATTTAAAAGTAGCATGTTAGCTTTAAAGAAAACCTGTAATAGCAAATTGACCTTTTTCAAAACAAAAGGAAAATATGAAGGTAATAATAAAAACAAACTTTATGGTAGCCTGCAGTTAAAAATAGGACATTACCCAGGAGTATTTTAAGAATGAAATAAAAGATAACCTATAATTCAGCTATTAGCAACATTAACACTGATGTGAGAAGATCACAAACATGCAACAACAACAATAGGCTACAGGTGTGACGCTCCCAGCCCTTAGAGCCAAACCCTTTTAGCTTTTGGTGTCCTTGAACAGCTTGTGTGTGTGTGTGTGTGTGTGTGTGTAAGACTGGTCCTGCCAGGTTCACAGTTTCCTCCACAGGTACACTGTATCTAATCAACCAAACCTCGCTGATGCTGGCTCTGTGGAAACATTATCTATTACTTTGAGTTTGTTCAGTTTCTGGTTCCACTGGCCCCTGAGGTTCACACTGTTTATTCAGTCACAGCCGCTGATAAATTCTGAGCTGAATACACTTCAGTAATGAGGCAAGCAAACAAGGCCTCCACAAGCATGCTCTGTTTGAGCAAAACAAACTGTCTAAACAACATAAACTCCTTGTATTCAACCTGGAATTTGTTGAACACAACAAATAAAAGATAAAAAATGGGATTTCAGACACAGATGACAATTTATTAAATTAAATTTATTGGAATTGACAATATTTATGTTTCTATTTTACAGCTCAGATCCGAGGACAAAATCATGAAAAGCAGCTTCCCAAAGAGGTTTGCACAGCACTGTTTATGCAACACGCCATAGCCAGTGCTCTTGTCATAACCAACAACTGTGAAAGCTGAATGCACTGTCACACAGTCTTGCGTGGCCGTGATGTCATGAACGGCAGGTGCTTTGAATCCATTTGGAGCAGAGAGAGAGAGAAAAAAAAGCCATTAAAATCCTTGACTCATCATAAAAGAGGAGGGAGGAGGTGGGGAGATGAGTTGGAGGTGAAGAGGACGAGCTGGACGATTAGTAAGTTTTTCCATTAGGCCAAGGCTGGCTGCTTGAAAGAAAAACAAGTGTGGATGTCACATTAGGCCATGGTGACAGTGAGGTGGCCTTTGGCTGACGGCAGACGACGTCATAGAAAAGGCTGCGTTTGACCATAAAAATGAGCACCTACAACTCAATATGTGTGTTTAAATAACCCTTTTATCTCACAGCTCAAGGTCTGACTCCGTGATATGGGTGAGGAACAGGCAGGTTTGGGACAGAAAGAAGCGCCGGGACAGAGCAGGGCTGGTCTGTGTCGGCAGGGACGGGGCGTGTTGCGGAAAATGGCAGTTCTTCTCCAAAGCTGAGAAGTCGTCTTCCCACTCCAAGCCTGCAGGCAAAAACACACAGTTAGTGACAACGAAGTGACAACAGCCTGCAGCATCTGGGATTAGTAGGATTTACAACATGTGTTAACCATTGTCCCGCCCTGATGTCGTTACATTGTCAGAGGCCTTTCAGTCTGATGTAGTTACATAATCAAACAAAATACCTTATGACATTGTAAGCCAAGTTTCAGTGTCAAAATATTACCTTATTTATCAGTAAATGTCAAAATGATTGTTTTTTTTGTTAAATATATTTCAATTTTTTTTTTCTGGGTATTCATGCTACACCAGCAAAAAAATAAAAAACACTATCATCATTTTTGAACAAATTCAATCCTTCAATCAGAACTGTCTTTTTTTCCTTAATAATACCTCCTTATATTTTGAGTAATCCCTCCTGACATCTTGTTCCAACATCCTGTTTCAGCCAGAAATATATTATATCAAAATATTGAAGGCGGATGCTCATTTCAGTGCAAAACATTTACACAAACTGAAACCAGTGACTTCTTGGGAGGGAAGGAAAATGCCATACCATATTCAAAAAGTTGCAATACCACACTGTAAAAAATACCTCATTATGAGGAAAATCCCTGCATTGAAAATGTTGATTTGAAAACACCGTGAACAATTTTTTTGTAAAATGTATTTAAAGTACCAAAAGTAACAGAACCGTGTGCAAGTGCAGAAAAATGCTCCCTTTGAGTGTTAATGAATTAATGTCTAAGCAGCACTTTACTGTTGTAGCTGGTTGAAGTGGAGCTAATCGAAAGTTATATGATGTTGGGTTATTTAACATTTAACAATGCCTCATATATATATACAGTATATATATATATAAATAATTTACATTTTGTATAAAAAATCTTAATTTCTAAAGTAAATGGTCACTAATAGCTGTCAAATGAATATAGTAAAAAGTCAAATATTTCCCTCTGACTTGTAATGACTATAAAGTGATATGGGATGAAATACTCAAATAATTCTAATACTCAAAATTGTACTTAAGTACTTAAAGGTGCTAAATGTGAGATTGGGATTATTTCTGTTGCCTCCGCGCAGCTCTCAACATGACGATGGCTGAACCGGCGGGCCCGCAGCTAACGGTGCTAACAATGCTAACAGTGAAAACAACGGCAACAGTCCTGATAGAGCTAATAGTGTTAACCTGAGAGGGGACCAGAAGGTTCTGCGCTATTCTTCCGCAACGACGCCTTCGGTTGCGACGTCGTTATCAGCTTTAACCGCCATATGAGAGCAGTGTAGAGCAGTGGACCTGAGCTAGCCAGTGGGGCTCCGAACACGCACAAAAGGCACAAGCAGCCAGCCCGGCGATGTCAACAAAGCAAGAAACTTGGATTAAAACATACAAAGAGGGAGAGTGACTTCATTCTCTGCTCAGGTAGACATTACTCCTCTATATCTTTACATAGCAAATAGTCGATTGCTGTTGTATTAATGCTCAGGACATCATATAAAGCACCTTTAAGTAAATGTACTTAGTTACTTTCCACTACGGCAAAAGGCTCAGCAGTAATATTAAGTGTACACAGTATGTAGTTAATGGGATAAAACATGCAAAATCACTGGCATCGTCCTTTAAAATAGTACCACTGTCTTCTAATGTGACATCTGGGGGAGATGTGCAGGCCTCAGAGTGCAGCTCCACGGTGGGACTCTCCTAAGAACAGTAACAGTGCATAGTCAGTGGAAATTAAAAAGGAAAACAAGTGTCATATAGCCTTGGTTTGGATTAATAGAGTGGTCAGTAAGTATTTAACCTTCCAGTGCAAAACAAAGCTCAATCCCACCAAGCTACAGTGTAACAGACAGTACCTGATCAAACAGGTACACCATGACATCATCATCGAAGGACACACTCTTCCTCCTTTTCACATTCGCGTCCCTCCCAGACAAAACTCCTGGAGCGTCGTAGATTTGACAGGATTTCAGAAGACTTTTAGGGTTGTTAAAATTGTCTCTAACCAGTTCATGTTGATTCCCGTTACAGTTGATGTCGTCGGGAACGTGGGCAGTGGAGTTTTTCAAATCACTTAACATGTCGATATCACTGCTGTGCCAACCGGTATCCTCTCCTATAGACGTCCTACAATCCTCAGTGTAGCAAATGTCACCAAAACGTAGTAGTGGTATGTCCTCATCACAGAATATGATAAACCTATTGTGCTGACCCACAGTGTACTGCTTGGTCACAATGTTTAAATAGTTTTTGATCAAACTGAAAATGTCCTGCATGTTTAAAACAAGTCTTGTCCATGGGGCGAAAGAAGCTAAAGAAGTGAGTGCTGATGAGTGATGTGCGGGCTCCTCCGGAAGACAACGACGTCGAGGGGAGGTAGAGAAGAGTGGTGGCCGCGTTACCAAGCTTGATCCGCAGTCACTGCTCCTCCATAACTGAGGGGCTGAACTTCCTCTTTGATGAAGGATGCAGGTGATCGCCTGCAGCTCTTCATCAGTCTGCATTATCTGACCTGAAGGTATCAGCAGCTGGAGGTCTTCATCCCTGTATGAATGATGCACAATGACTCATTGAGACTTAAACTGGTTCTGTTCGTCATCTTGTAACGAACATATAACTTGAAGTGGCTACAATTGATATTTTTCTAACACTGTATTAAATGACAATGTGAAAACAACGTGACAATGTGAAAGGGCATTCTGCAGCTCCCCTCAGCTTTACTGAGCCTCATAGTTTCATTGTTTAGCTGTATGGTCTGCTTTACTGTTTTGGTTAACTCCAAGCCCCCAGGAAGAGCGCCAGGCTTTGATGCAAATTTTCGTAGTGACCAAACGGTGGTACTACAACTTTCGTGTCCGTCATGTGATGCCAAAGGGCCCCAAAAATACTTTTTCCCATAGACTCACATTGGGAAAGAAATGTCTGTAAATCAGCGGATAATTTTTTTTTGAGGAAAATCAACTTCCCAGTACGAACACTTGAATAGCCCTTATTTAAATCATTAGGTCCTAAAGGTTGTAAAATGCACTAATAGCTGAATCCAGAGTTATTTCCCTTCCTCCGTTCATGTGAATGAGACTCAGACTGAGACTGAAGCAAGGGCTGGGAGGCGGAGTTAAAGGAAACGCTACTGCGCCTGCTCTGTGGGCCCAATGGATTTGAAAGATCGCCGGATGATCTGGATACTTTATCACTCGGCATTTAGATTTCATGCGCCACTGAGCAACTCTCATAGGAATGAACAGGGCCCCGCCTCCAATGCTGTATCCAGTTCTCTTTATACATCCATGGTTAACTCTCACTGCTCTCATAGCAACGTTTTTTGGGCTGGAGCAAGCAGCTCTTTTCAATGAAAAAAGCGGTAACACTTCATTTTACAGGTCCACAAATATCATGGTAATTGGGTGATAATTATCTAGTAAGCTATTTTAAATTTCTTTGGAATTTATTTAATAATTATATTCTGCTATTTTCCAATAGCTGGTAATTTATTTAATACATACCAGGAATAGAATACAAAGTTAATTGATATGCTTTATTTCCATGTCTGCTGATAAATAGATAATAATTAGCAAATAACTTATTTGAAATATGCCTGATCAGAAGTGTTTTCTATTAGTTTTGGTTTGGTTGGTCTCAAGCCTAAGAACCCTATTTCAACAATTATATGCTATTTTAGCATATAATTATTAAATAATGTTTATAATAAAAAGTCATTTTCTATAAATTTTTAGGTAAATATTGGGGTTATATGGCAGTAATCCCAAAGAAATTTCAAGTAGGTTACTTGCTAATTATCACTTAATTATCATGAAATTTGCGGACCTGTAAAATTAAGTTTTACCAAAAAAGCTCTAAAAACACCACCAAATATTATCACCAAAACAGCAGACGGACACAGTTATCTGGTGAACATAGTGGATCATTTATCAGCTAAAGATCCAGATATTTCCCGCAGGAGTTGGTGGAGACCAAAAACAGAGCTAAAAGAGAGAGAATAATGGACTTACATTTGCCATGTGGCCATTTAACATTAGCTATACTGTTTGGTCATTCAGACCTTTTCTGAGTCCGACACTTACACCGGCTATGTTAGCTGTACGCGACTAATATTTTTGCTTGGTTGTGACAGTTATATCTGAGGAGTGGTTATCTACCGATACAATATTGACATAAACTACCAGTTGTAAATGGTACCCGCAGAAATGGTAATTGCCACCGGATGACAGGCTGTTTGCATCAGTATTAGTGAGAGTCAACAGTGTTGGAGGCATATATCTTCATCTTTTTAAGGATTATGCCCAACACTGACAGTAAATTACATGTTTAAAGGGACTGTTTAGTGCCTGGCCAAAGGTTACTTGGTTGTGGATGGTGTACATTGGCTGGCAATTCGACATAACAAGATAATATGTGGGCTTTGTCTAAAAATAATCTCCTCTTACAGACAAATATAATTCCATTGCAATGTCTTCTTTCTCTCTTTTATTAATCCACTGGACATTTTAAGAGGTCAGACAGCCCTTGAGCGTCTGTTAACAACAGGATGTACTAAAACTGATTCGTCAGCCGTTCTCCACTGGATGAAACAGTGCGCACACACACACACGCACACACACTCACACACACACATACATTATTTGGCCACTCACTCCTGAGCCTGAATAAATATCAGGGCCCATCCATCCGCGGAGACAAAGACGCAATAGGAAACTTTCACCGTTCTGCGGTAACCAAGCAACCGCTGGATGAGTGACTCAGGAAAGGAAGAGAGGAGCTGACTCACAGCAGCTATGACGTAAAGGATGTAAAAGGACACACACACACACACACACACATATGTATGCAGTAGGCCGTGAAGCCTGTAATCGGCCCTGTTTCGGGTAAATTAACACCTTATTGTGTAACAGGTGGAGGGGCTCAGTCCAGGGAAAGACGGATAACAATAACAGACACCCAGAAGTTCCACCACCACAAGAGAGAGACACAAACATTCAAAGTCTCCATCGATTACAGTGATTAAAAATTCAAAACAATACCTTTTCTTGATTCCTTTGTCACTGCATCTCCTTTTAGAAAGCCAATTCAAACCATCCAGTGAAATCACCAACGTCGCTCCATCCCTGAAGTATTTGAACTCTGTAAAAAGAAGAAGAGAGGAACATGGGCTATCAACTGATAGGCATTGCTTCCTGCTGCATCATGATGCTGCAAAATGTGTTGCAACTGCATCCAACCACGCATGACACCAGCATATTTCGCTTTCCTACCTTGCATTCTGCGAGCCCCACTCATTCCCCCAGCTTTTTACTGCAGGACAGACAGCTCATTGAAGGCACGGAAAGAGACGAGCTAAACATATGGACACAGAGAGAGAGGAGATAGAGGGATGCACAGAAAAGGAGAGGCAGGGAGATGGGGAGGTGGGGGATCAGACGGGATGGAGAGTGAATGAGGGGGAAAATGAAATAAGGGGGAGTAGATCAGAGGAGGTAAGGGATGCGAGGTGATGAGGAAGAAAAGAAAGGCTGTGAGGACAGAGGAAGGACAAAGAGCTCACATATACAGTCCTCTCCCTGGAGGCTGCTGGCCTTTCTGCAGCAGCAGAGTGCTAGATGGGGATCAATAACTTATCTGCTCTAATGCAACACAACAGAGAGAAACAGCAGAGTGGATGTCACAGCGACATAGACCAGTGTTATTATTCTAAATAACGCTACCGTTATACTTCATGCAAACTATACTGCAAGAATAAACATGTTTTATGGTTTCAAGGTTGTGAACTAATTGAAGGATTCTTCTGGTTTGTTGTGTATTCTTTGCCATTAACAAGGTCATATGTATTTGTCTTTTCCAGAAGCTCCATTTCTAGTCATAAGGACCTCTTTCATATATTTGTAAAGTCATTACTGATTACTCATTACCACTTGATAATTATGCCTTGTTGTGAAATAGTCCCTTAAACACCAGTGAAACTCCTATACATGCTCAGAACAGCATACACTTTAAATTACTCTCAAGAGACAGATGCATTCATACAAAGCTGTTTTCACTAGACAAATAATATGACGATATGGAGAATCAGTGGTTCCCAAAGTACTTGCCAGTTTCTTCAGTAAAATTAGTAACAGGTTAATACTGTTTATTTTGATAAGTTGGCATAGCAGTTCATATAATGATTTGGATATGAATGGCTGTTCAAATAAGATTCATTCTGCCTCAGAGTTAGGTGTTATACTATATGATTTTTGTCCCAGTCATTTCATCCCACCTTTAATATGATGAATATCATTTAGTTTGAATTCATCTTTAATTTAAAACTGATTTCAGTCGTAAAGGAAGATCATAATCTCATCTAAACAGAATACTTTCAAGTCTTAAGCATGAAAATGATCAGAGTTAAAATACAATTGCATACAGATAAAACAAACATTTGTGTTCTAATAGTATATACTATGTTATATTTGGGATGTTTTTGGTGCATTCATGGTCCCACCAGATGTAACAGTGAACATTAGCTCCCTCTAGAGGTTGAAAGTAGAACAGCAAGCAGCTTTAACCACCACTTAGGCAGAGGGGGGAACTGCAGCAGAGCTCTTACAGTAGCTCAGGCTGTCCAAACAAAAAAAAAAGGAAATGAGGCTTTATAAATTTGACTAATGTATATAAATTGCCAATAAGTAACAATAATAATATAATACTGAAATACGTGGCCCACTATGTACACATTTAACTACTACTGTTGCTGCCACCAACAACTTTTACCAATAGAAACAACTCACTATATCATCATCATGTAACTACCAAACCAATACAACTCAGCAATGTGCAATATCCGAAGTTCAATACCTTACTGTCTTTATAGGTCAAGCAAATACATATTTTCTATTTATATTCTCTATTTGTAATAGATGTGTAATCACCGTCAGGATTGCTATTTAATTTTGTTGTGCAATGACAATAAAGGATTTCTATTTTATTCTATTCCAAACCTCCACAATTATTAGGAAGTTCCCGCTGTTATAGTCCTCCCCCTGGCAACAAAATCACTGATGCTGGAGTTCTGCTTTACACACCCAGACAGCATCAGGATGTTGTTCCCAGGAGGCAACACTGTCACCATTCAGTCCACCTCTGGTTCCCAAGAGAGTGGAAATGAAAGAGAAAAGAAGGGAAAAGGAACATAGAGATGGACAGATGGTGTTTCAAATTCAGAATAAGCGATTGCATTTATTTTCCTCTCCTTCCCTTCCTTGCTTTTCGCCACCTCCGACCTTCCCATCACTTCCCCCATAGGTCCTCTGAGGCATCGTGTCACCCGGCAACCTGCACCCATGGCCCCATATCAGGTCAGCCAGTGCTGCTTACAGTACAGTGTTTCAATATAGTCAACTCTTTTTTCACTGGACTTAGCAGTACGTGTGAAGGTGCGATGCAGTCGCCGGAGCTGAAAGCCTTCTCACTGACGCAAAATGGGAACTTGTTCTAGCACAATCTATTTTCACATGGGAGGGAATGATTGATGTGGTGCTGTCCGAGTTGCTCATAATCCGATATCTCGACAACTTCTGCATCCAAATGTCAGATGAATGTGTGAGACCTCTTTGGTTTCAGGCCTTCTGAGTGGAAGCCTAATAGTTGTGTTTTATTATCTGCTGTAGTTAATTTAAGCAGAGGAAAGCAGGGAATATCACTTCTCCAACTGAAAGCCATCAAGCAGGCTAGTATGCTTTCCAACCAGCCAGAGGCGCAGCTGGCCAACTCTTTCGTCATGCCAAATGTTTCAATCCCACAATTCCCTGCGGCATACAGGGGAAACTTGACCCCGCGGGCATGAACAGGTGAACTAGAATAAAGAATGTGTCTGTTGTGCTAAAGAGGGTGAGAACAAGCCCAAGCACCTCAGCTTGAACTTTTAATTAATTGGTCTGGACCTACTATATCGTACTGCTCCGATTGAGTTGTGACATGCACACACAGTACACGCCTAGAGAACTGTAGAACTATCCTTTTACACTGCAGGCGCAGAATCATCACATCCAGACGGCGAGTGACACCAAACAATCCGTGAGAGGGGGGTAATTGGAGATCATTGGGCTTATTCTGAGCATGCGGGGTACACTGTGCTGGAGGCCTGAAGAAGGAGCACATGGAGCTGAAGTCCAATGGAGTGGGGAGCTTGCAAAGCGCTGTGGGTAATACGGGAAAGTGAAACATCCAGTCAGAACGCCGGTAGTGCTGTTTGCAGCCTTTATTTGGACACAGCAGGGTCCCATGGCTGCAGAGGAGCGAAGGGCCGAGAGGGAGGGAAATGTGACACTAAAATAACAACATACAGAGTGGTAAACATGTCACTGTTGTGTACATATTTGTCCAAGGTGCGTGGTTTCAACAGTAATAAAACTGCCCTCTTAATGAGCGTGCAAAGTAAGCAGCTTTCACATTTTAAATTAAGCCAGGGTGCAGCTCTGCATCTGGTTGTGCATTGAATGCCTAATTTGTTGCAGGTCAGCACTAAGCGAGCCGTGCCATCGACTCCCTTTAAAAGACATTTCTCAATGACTTTTCTCGGGAGATTATAGGGTCTTAAACGTGTTTGCTGACAGAGACCCCTTAATATGATGACATAAACGTGTAATCCATCTCATATCGCTGGCGGAGTATTTATGAGCCTCTGTTGACAGCAGTACACCTGCTCTTCCTCAGTCCAGGCCTGAGAGCTCTGCCGGCCTGAACCAGCACCCACCGCTGCCAAAGGCACTGCCTTATTGGGAGAAGTGTGAGTGCGTGTGAGCGTAAAGAGAGGGGGGTAGTGTGTGTGTTTGTATGACAAAGTGTAGCGACAGAGCAGTGTGAGGAGGGTGGGATTTGTGTTGGTGGGAGGAGGGTTTGGATGGATGGGTGGGGGTAAGTCTATCTTTATTCCTTTCCCCGGTGCAATAAGAGCATGGATTACTGACAGTCATTTCTTACTCCATCATTCACCATATAGAATCCATTTCGCAACAGAGGGAGAAATAAATATCTTGTTTGTGCAAAGTGCGTCTGACTTGGCGGAACAAGACTCCGCCGAGAGACACAAAATGAAAAGTGTCGACACACAAAGGTGCCCTTCGTGGTAAAAACAATAAACATCATCCGATAGTACACTTGAAAATATCTTGTATAGTGTGAGGAGGAAACCAGCAACGTATGAACACAAATGGGGATCTTTTCTGGCCTTACTACCGTGATTACACTCCCATGGCTCGTGAAGTAGTATGAAAATTGGTCATGCTGTGATCTTATTGTCTACTTAATGCTGTAATACTTTACTAACATACATTAGAACCTCACACCTTACTTGATTGAATTTAATTGAATTTAATTTTTTTCAATTGTTTTCTCTTTTTGCCTTTTTTTTATGTGTATTTGTTTACGGAAAAAAAATGCTATTTTGCTTAAATAAAAACATTTTAAAAAAAACAAACAAACACTGAGATCTGATTTTCAGACTCTTTAAGTAATACGCATTAAAGTACAATATATATATATAGATAATAGAGAATACATGTTTATACAGTAAGCTATACACTATATACACTGCTAATTAAGTTTTCAGCTGTGTTTAACAAAATGAAAACCTTCAGAATTTCAAAATAATAGATGGAACCAAGAGCTACACCTACACTGATTGGAAATTGTTGCCTCACCAATAGGATTTATGGGACAAATCTGTTATTTTTTCAGTGTCTACGTGTATTAAATAATTATTATTAATCCATCAACATAAGAACAAAGAGCAGAAATGTTGTTTTCCAGTTAGTAGTTGTTTTTCCTTTTCAACAACATTATGTCATTGCAGTGTTCTGCCACTAGACGACAGTAGAGTGTGGTAGTTTGCCTCGGCGGGGGGGATATGGTTTAGGATTTTTGCCACACAGACACAAACACACACTGAACCTTGGCAGGAACAATTACGCAATAGCAATAGCATGAAAGAAAATCAAAGTAGTATCTTTTTCCTGTGCATTTTTTTACTTTTTTACGTGTACAATTCTCCGATCACACTTGCACCAGTTACTACTAGTTACTGAACAAGCAGCAAAGAGCAAGAAAGAAACAGCTTTTAACACTAAACCATTATATAAGTCTGGATCTAAAGCCTGTGGTGAAAGACCTGTGCCTGTCTGTCAATTCACGTGGGCCCATTTCTGCTGCTGCGCTTTAAAAAGGTTGTGCAATGACTGCGTGTGCATGTAAACACTTACCTCATCTCGACCTGTAATCAAACCACAGCTAAGAGATCAGCTAAGCAGGGCGAAATGATATTTCAGCAATAACAAAAAGCACACAGTTGACACACACACACACACACAAGTAAGGAGGAATTGACTTGAAATGTCAGGACTGCTGACCTCTGACCCGGCCAGCACACATACTTGAGAACGCTCAGGCCCGAGACAGCTGTGGGACTCCTCGAGTGGTTTAAAGTGTTTATGGAGGAGTTGAGTTTGAGCGCTCGTTGACAGAGCTCTCATTTACACACACACACTGAGCAGATAAGAGCAGATCCGTTTCAGCGGCTAATCTTAAATGTGATGAGGTTTACAGAGGCCTGTGGCATTTGAATATACATATCTTTATTTGGGAATCAGGCTCTGCCCGGGGGTATATCACACTACCTCTCACACTATAGGAACAGGAAACAGGACACCGTGCTTTCATATCAAACCATTACTTTCAAATGGAGACTTGTTTGGGCTTGTGGGTAACTGTCATATGGAGAAAAGGCTGTTCAGAAGGAGTATATTTTAGGGAAGCTTCTATGTCCTGTACATCCATCTGTCCAGCACACCTATAAATCCAAACCCGGCCTCTCTCCCTGACACCACTATCTTTGCTGCAACCCCCCCACCCTCCGCTCCTCAGAGACGCCAGAGGGAGTCCCTAACTCTCCCCCTCCCAAACCCTTCAACCCCGTCTTGTCCCAGCTCAGATCCTATCACTTGCATTCTAAGCTGGCTGGTATTCATCAGGCCCTGATCCAGTTGCACAGCAGCAACCACATTTAAGTCATAAATGTGATGAGTCAGGATTGCCCCTTAGTTACAGCTCAAACAGATAAGAAATAGAGCGGCCAGGACACAGAAGAGAGAAATGGCTGTGCACCTCAAGTCTGTGCATTTAACAGGTGTTTCATCTTTTGCAGTTAATGTACCAGCCGGTGATAGACCAGGACAACACGGATCACTGCTTTTACTTTAAGGGAAAAGTTTGACGTTTAAGGGAAATATTCTTATTTGCAAGATTCATACCACTCTCATGTCTGTAAGCTAAATATGAAGCTACTAGCCAGCTAACGTAGCTTAACATTAATGGGGGAAACAGCTTGCTAACTCTTATTTTTATCATCCAAAAGCATTGGAGAACAAAAAAAGAAAAAACAGTTTGACATCTCATTAAAAAATTTGACATTTTCAGGAAATACACTTTTTCATGTCCTTGCCAAGAGTTCACAATGAGATGATTAAATACAGTCCGTATGCTAGTTAAAAAAAAGACTGGAACTGGGAAACAGCTAGCATGGCTTTGTAACCAAAGTGTAAAAACAACAATTTTCCATTTTACGTGGGGTTATGTTCCTATTTCTAGGCCACTTAACCACTTAAAACACCAAGCATATCGTGTACACGACTTCCCATGTCCAACACGTGTTCACAAGTTTCATTTGAAGGCACCAATAACCCGTCGTAAAATGGAAAATTGTTGTTTTTATACTTTGGTTAGAAAGCCAGGCTAGCTGTTTCCCCCTAATTCCAGTCTTTGTGCTAAGCTAAGTTAGCTGGTTGCTAGCTGTACATTTATATTCAGCTTACAGACATGAAATTGTAGCTATTTAGTCTTGTCATTGTTAACTCTCGGCAAGGAAACGAAAAAGTGTATTTCCCAAAATGTCAAACTTTTTTTATGAATTGTGTTTTTAGCCTACTTTTGGAGAGAGTTCAGCTGTTTTTGCCCAATCAGGAGGCTATTCATTGTTGTGTTGGATTGTATTGGACCTCTCTTACCTCAAGACTGAGAAAGTGTCAGTGCTTGAACTCATATTGAAATGGCTAAGTCTGGATGCCACGTTCTCATTGGCCTTTTCATGCACACTGTAGATACATGCATGGCCCACGTACAGCACAGTATACATACTCAAAATAAACGCATGTACAGACGGCAGACTCTCACACATCCAGTCTTGAGTGATTCATGTCCAAACAAACCGAGTAGTGAGGAAAGTGCAATACAGACACACTGACCGCACCAGACAACAACACAGATTGAAAGATTGGTGCCAAAACAGAGGAGTGAGATAAAACTGTTAGCGAGAGTGGAGGGCGGAGCTTTAAGGGTGTATTGGAGGTGGAAGGGGCGTCTTGGCTGAAATTGAGAGCGTCACCGGCATGCCCGCACCACAGCTGGTCAGATAGAAATAGAAGAGGCAGTAACTGAGCCCAGGAAAGAGGAGGAGCAACCACTTTCCTCAGGGATGCATGATCAGGTCTCTCTGTCGGAGAAGTCGAACGCTTCAGACGTTACAGAGGGACATAGAGGTTTAGTTTAGCATGTACATTAAGTCTAACCCAATGACATTTTCGTCCATCTGAATTAAGATGGTTTTGAAGATAATAAAAGAGTGACGTCTGAAATATGTTGTTCTAAACATCTTTTCTATTCTTTCTTTCCAGACAGAGAAGGTTAAAGGTCATTGTGAACATCATGGAGTTTTCTCATGAATGGCTCATGAAAATGGATTTATTGATGTTAAGGCCTTTTCCATAATGCAAAGATGTTAAAGATATATGAAAGTTAAGAACAGGGCAGCAAACAACAACATCATGACCAAAAGGTGCACTGAGAAACTTGAGAAAAGTAAAATATTTCTGTAAGTTTCCCATTCTCATGTTCCCCCTGTTTCTCTTCTAACCAAGATATTCACAAAATACACTCGACAGCTTACCATTTAACTTTTCGGACTTTATTTTAGCATGCATAAGTGGTGACAGACAGACTAAGCGTGTATATGAATAATTAGTCAAATGTAAATGATCATGCAGGAAACCAAAGTTTAACACCCGCTGAATAAACGATAAAAAATCTAAATAAAGTTTTTTCTGGGGGTGAAGATTCTCAGCCACAAAGACCGAAGGCCCGGTTAACAAAAATGAACACAAAAGTTATGTAGAGCAACATTTGTAACTAAACCAGTTTCTAAACTACTCATGAACACAAATGTCTCTCTAAATTGGAGAAACTAGGGGATTCAGTGATTACTCATTATAATAATGACTGATTCTACGTGGGGGATAAACCGCGATATAAGCCAAGTCTCAGATAATAAATCTCCATAAAAACCAGTATATGTGAATGAATCTATGATACATCCTGTCAAAGTGTCCTTGAGCAACACAATGAATGTCTACCAGCTCACTCAATCATAGGATAAGCTTTGTACACAGACTTGTATAAACCAATTCAGTGCAAAACAAGAATGTATCCAATACTGTCTAGTTCTTTCATTTGTGTAAAATGCAACCTACCATCTGTTTGTGTGATACTTACCTCTGCTGGTTTCCACGCCCTGTGCTGATTGATACTATTTTCCAACATATATGGAGGAACAAAGCAGGACAGTTTGTATGTCAGGAATGTAAAAGTACAAAATTCCAGGTCCAAGTCCGCCAATATTTACCATTATTTTCCTCAAATTAAGCCCACTAGCGTAATAGGCCGTTCCCTGTCTGGTTTGCTCACACGTCTTCTCTCAGGTGCAAGACACAAAAAAGTTAAAGTTTTCTATTAACGCAAACGATTTGTACTGCTGTTCACGTTTCTCAGACTCCTTACAGCTGCCTGTTCCTGTCAAGAAAACAACTGATGCAACAAACTCCCCCAAATCACTACGTGCACAGGACATTCACCCCCATCCCCATCCCCATCCCCATCCATCTCTCTCTGTCTGTCTTTTCCTCTCTGTCCCATCCCCCTCTTCCTCCTCTCATCCACCGCTCCATCACGCAGGAAGCCTGGTCTTCCTGAAAACAAGCATCGGAGCGTGGAAAGGGGACAAGGCTGAGGGGGGCAGGTACGTTGAGGGGGGGAGCAGAGGATGTTTTTGTCGGTCCTCTGCCCTTCTGGTTGCTGCAGGCCTCACTGTGGTCCATCCTGAGGAAACCGGGCTCACGTCACTCCTGCCAGGCCTTGGGCCCACACGTGCTGCCTGTTATGACGCAGTAGCTGCAGCGCTCCAGCAGCCCCCTCACACATGGGAGCTATAAACACATATGTGGATAAAAACTGTGGAAAACGCTGCTTTTCAAATCCTAATGGCATTAGCAAGCAGGAAAAGTCGAGACAAAGTCACATTCACAGTTACACAAAAGGGGTCAAATGTGGTGTGGAGTGAGACTGTGAGGAGGATTTGTGTTTTTGCCAGAACAATAATCTATAACTTTGCCAGCTAACCACACTCCATTTCCTGTATGTAACAAACTACCACCTGCAAGTGTGGGAATTCCTCAGCAGGTGGTTTTCCAGAAACTCCCAAAAAATTTATTTGTGGCACAAGTACATGATGTCTTTTGTTTGCAGTTTCAATGTGAAACTCCCTGTGATCATCAAAAATACAAATTGTGAAAAAAAGAAAACATGACTCCACCTCGAACGGCAATATGACTCAACAATATGCTGTCGCAGGTCATTTTTGCTGCATCCAATTTTGGTGGTTTTTGGGTTTTAATTTCAACCGGTGTTGTAGCAGAAAGGGGGAAAAGAGAGAAAAAACACAGAATAGCCCTTTTCCACCCTGACAGAAAAAAAAGTGGGGAATGAGATAAATGAGGCACACCTTTGAGCTGGGGGGAAGGTAATCAACTAACTAAAGCAGCATGGAGGAGAACAGAGAGAGGAGTGAGAGTAGCTAAAGGAGGTGATGATTTGAAGTTAAAATGAAAAGAAAACAGCAACATATATGAAAGTAAAATGTGAAGGTGTGCTGATCCCTGGATCAGGTGGATGAATCTGGTTCATCTTGGACCTGTTTTGGATGCTCCTTGCCTTTTTTGGGCCATCAAGATAAGTCTCCATTACTGAAACTCTCCAGGCTTCAACACATAATAACTTTAATTCATAAAAAAAAGTTCCTATTTTAGTGAGATGATGTTTTCATTTTGACCAGTAGGCCTAATTCAAATGTTTTGATATGATATATCAAGTTGCTACAGTTGCACCAGCTCTTCATACGTTCACTGAGCCTAATTATAGCCTAATACTGTATAAATGTTGGAGATATAGGCTTTGACTAAACAATCTAATAACACCAGCTATCTTAGCATAATCAGATATTTCAATCTAAAGTACATAAATGCTATTAACTCTAAAACACACAAAGTTTTATATATTGTTTCCTCCAAATTTCTGGACGTTATATTATAGCTTGTGACTTCTGGTCTTTAATTGGACGGCGCTACAAAGGTTTTTTCTACCTTACTGACACATTGCTTACGTTTTCATTGTTCAACCCATTTAGTAAGTTTGAAACATTAATATTAACTCAGTCTAATTAACCCACAGTGAGACTGTCATCTTATTTCTATAGCATCTTTTTAAATGAACACCCACTCGTTTGAGAACAGAGCTCATATGCTAAATGTAGCATGTGGAAGGGGACTGTGAGTGGAGACAGCTTTGTGGAGCGCAGCCTGAAAGTGACAGAGGCCATAATAACAGGATGTTTACAGCCTGCGGAAACGCTGCCAGGGACGGACCATGAGCAGGCAGCGACTGTGGCTGGCAACAAGGGCGAAGGGGAAATGCAGGCCAGCCAGGTTTCCTCCAGATGCACCAAATATAACCTCACTGACTGTGAGTTCTGTTTACAGACAGATGCTACCTGACTGGGGTCTAGTTCAGGTAGATTTAAGTCCACTGAATGACCTCTGACCCCTGGAGAAACCACTCTAGAAAGCACAGTGTTGTGCAATGACAAGATTCTCAACCCTTATACCCTAATCTTAACTAGGTCAGTCCGAAAGTGAGGACTGGCCAAAATGTCCTCACTTTCTAAAAAGGTCCTCACTCTGAAGGTCTAAAACTCAAATTGGTCCTCACAAATATAGCTGTACAAGAACACAAACACACACACAGACTGTTTGCTGAAGTGGTCAGCTGCAGGTGACAGCAGACAGAAGGACACTGGTGGTTTCTGACACCAGAGGTGGGGGGTGAAGCCTATTCACTGTCACCAGTAGTTACTTGTTGCCCGTCAATTACCGTCAGTGGTCACATATTGCACCAGGCTGCAACATCCACCACCACAACAGAGTCTCCACCACCATGGCTATCACTGACTTTCTCGCAGCCTCGGACATCACTTCAGCTATTAATGCTTGTAAAGGTGAGCGGATGATTTGGTGGGTTAAAATGAGTGTGTCTTTGTCACATGATGTAAGGCATTTGTTTCTGCATGTCAAAGTATAAGACATCATCAACATCATTTTAACTGACTGGGTCTAATCAGGTTTTATCTTTGATTTTTACTTTCAGCGAAGGATTCCTTCTGCCCGAAGATGTTTTTCAAAACAGTGGGCTTATCCAAGAAAACTCCAACAGAGATCGAGAGGGTCTTTAAGATTTTGGACCAGGACAAAAGCGGCTTCATAGAACAGGATGAGTTACAGTTGAGTTTTATACACAGAAAATATCCCAAACATATATTCCGTTCCATCTATAATTCATGTGTCAAGCTGTATTTCATCAAACTGTTGGTGTGTTTATCCGTTCTGTTTCCTTTTGTTTGATTGTGTGTTTGATGTTTTTCTAAATGTGGTGCTTCATCCCTGCTCCCTGCTCTCATCCCTGTCAGACTGTTCCTGCAGAACTTCTCCAAAGGAGCGAGGCCCCTGACTGCAGCTGAGACCAGAAGCTTCCTGCTGGAGGGAGACTCAGATGGAGACGGGAAGATCGGCTGGGAAGGTAGGCAGATCTGAGGGGCACTTCACCGTAGATGGCAATGCATTTCTTACAAACGGCAGTAAAAAAAGCTCTTTGTTGAATATAAAGAAGACAACTCCTTTATCAAGCTACTTATTACAACTTACAGTCAAGTTTAGGAGAAACCTTAAAGATGCAATTTGAAGTGATCACATGGTTTTTCATATTTATGCGAAGAGCAGGAATAGCCAATCAGATTCAAGGATTTACCCTACAGCTACCATATTGTTCATTCTTTTTTACATTTTACTCAATGATGTTATTCTCCAGAAACATATGTTAAGCAAGTAGCGATTAGATTGTGAATAATAATATATGGAAATACAATTATGGAAGAAATAATAGGAAATTGGCTGAAATAGAAACAAAAAGAAAACCAACTTAAAAGCGCAGGCAATGCATTAAAAGGGACTGCAAACAAAATCAGTGCCATCTTTATTCATGTTGTTTGTTTTCACTCCTCAAAAAATGCAAATAATGTGCTAAAAACCTAAAAAATAAAAATAAATCTTAAATTTGTCAGTAGAAAAAATAAAGTTTTTTTAAAAGTTATCTTTCACTGAAGTCCAAAATTTCATGTTCAGCAGTTTGATAAATATTGGCCCTGGTGTAATCCATCAGGAAAATAGTAAAAACTGGGATTAAACCTCAATCTAAATTGAAATCAATTTACCCTTTGCTGTAAATATGCCACTCTTTTATCCCTATGCTGGTTTTCACTTTGTTGCTAGGCAGCTTTAAGTGCAGCAATCACACTCATTCAAAGTGTCAGTGCCAGAGCTGCACACTTCAGTCTGTCAGGTCATGATTGTAGTTTAATGAAATTAGAGGATGATTATTAGCAGGTGAATGTGAAAGAGCAGAATAAAAAATGTCTAAAATTCTGTCTTTCTGTTCCAGAGTTTTCTGCGCTGGTCAAGTCTTCATAAAAAAACATGCGTGATTTGTTGTATGGTGATAATCTCAGGACAGATCTCTTTTTATACTGTTAGCTAGCTACAGTAAATTACACGGACTCCTCCAGGGATCTTATGTATCTAGAGTAATATGTTTTAACGGAAAGGAATTTAATAAAGTAATTAAAGTGTCTGCTATGTGTCTTTCCCTGCCAGAAAAAGTGTACAAATAAATGTACTTTTCTCTGTGAAATGTCAGTGTGTTTTTTTGCAACGTGTTGCTAGTGGACATGAGCAGAATCGTCTCATGTGCCTCGTCGTGTTATGATGATGTTATATTGAGCACTGGGAGAGGTCCAGCCCGTCCAGGGGGCCGGGAGGCTTTGGTTTCTCCAATTAACGGCATGAGCCGCTTTCCACTGTGCAAATGAAGTGTTTGTCATTCTGGCAACCTCAATTTGATACCTTAGATGGGGTAATTCGGTGTGAATTGTATGTTTGCACTTAGACGACATGAACTCAACATTTCACCCATTTTCTTTGAAATAGTTCAATTAGATACCAAATAGACCAAATAGATTTAGACTTTGCTCTTGCTGACTAAATATAATTTTAAAGAATCGTGGCCATAATAGTCCATAATGTATGTGCTCTGAGTAATTTGACTTCTGTGGAAAATGATGTGATGTTTTCAGTTTTATATATGAATGTCAGACGAAAGACTTTACCTGTAATGTATTGATCATTTACTTAAGTAAGAGTAGCAATACAACCATTTAAAATGCTGCATTACAAGTAAAAGTCCTCCATTCAACATTTTACTTAAGTAAAAGTACAGAAGTATTAGCAACAAAATGTACTTAAAGTATTAAAATAAAACTACTCCTGCCAGTGTTAATATTATCTTATTGGATCATTATCATTGATGCATTAACATTTAAACGACAGTTAGCTGAGATGGAAGTCATTTTGACTGCTTCTTATCACTGCAGCTACTAAATACATACATATATATGTATATAATGTATAGTATTTCCCTCTAAAATGTAAGGAAGTAGAAAGTGGCATTAAGTTAAAATACTCAAATAAAGTAGAAGTACCTCAAAATTGTGCATACACTAAGTACAATATTTGTTCTTTTTGAAGATGTTTTGCAGTATATTTCCAGGGTGAGTTTAACTTTACTCTCGTTGGCTCAACCACTACCGCCCAGAAATGTTTATTGGTGTAGACTGCAGAATAGGGGGGGCGAAACAGCTGGATTAGTGGCTCTGGCAGGCAGAGAAGTAGCTCTATGATGGGAGGACTGGGGTGTCTGGCAGAGAGCCTCAGCTGTGCCGGTTGAGTGCTTCCAGTGTGAAACTCTGGGACATGATAGAGTTTCTGTGCCAGTACATTTACAGGACTTCTGTCAATGAGGCACATTTATTTGCAACTTTCTCTCAGATGGCAGAGGATATAGATCACTTCTATTTCTGCTGCAGCGGAGGGAACAAACTCCTGCTCTCAGGTGGAGCATTAGAGAAACGTAGTTCATTTAAAATCATAAATTACTTTACACGAAAGGGCAAAATGAATGTCTGCCCCAGCTGTAAGTGTGTATAACAGTCATACATGCTTGTATAAAGTATGGGAAATTAAGGTTTAGCTTTTTTTCCACTTTTTTTCACATGTACATTTCAAATGTAAAGTTCAGAACAGGTCGGTCTCCTATTGCAGACGTTCTGGTGCTTGATGGGTTTCTTTCCCGCTGTGAGATATTTGTAATATAAACCTGATATTGAAGAAGGGCAGGAATAGTTACAGTATCCATGGCCAAGTCCTTTGAGGTGAGAGACCTCACTTGACCACAGCAGATGTTAAAGGCCAAAGATGAATTTTACTGAGCTTTTAAGAAGATTTGAACTGAAATATATATAGTATATATATATATGTGTTTATATACTGTATATAATTATATAATTAAATAGTTTGTGTATCGCTCTTTGTGGCTACTGAGACATCATACACCTGAAACCACTGCACTGAAGGAAGTGACAAATTTACATATTCAAAGAGCTCAATTAATGTGGAACTGAAGCTGCAGTTAAACTGAGAGTGTATTAAATACCCAGGTTGAATGTTTTTGATATACATTTTATGATGATTTGTACAGAAAATGAAAAATCTGCTTTAAAAATATATTTCATGTTATCAAATTTGATTGGTTATAAAGATATGCATTGGAAATTATTATCAAAAATATCTTAATTCAAAACAAAACAATTAAAATATATATATATATATAATAAGAATAATTCAATTATTACTAATAATGATAATAGCAGCTACCCTCCCCCCCCCCCCCCCCCCCCCACCCTCCCAAAATAAATAAATAAATAAATACAACATAAATTAAATAGAATAAAAACTAATGATAACTCAATATTAACTCTACATCCTATTAGTCACTGGATAATCTCAACACTGCCACCTGATGTTTAATAGGCACCTAACAGCCTGCAGCCATCATGAGAGCTAATATGGGCATGGAAAGAACCCCTGGACCAGTTCCTCATTAAATTTCATTGTCTGGTGTAGTGTGAGAACTCGGTGTCATTACGCAACCACACGGTGGTTCCCGATGATATCAGTTTTTGGTGTTTCCCAAAATAGCATCTCAAATAGTTGCATCACCATCAGGAGAAATGGTCTGAATGGGTGTAAGCTCCAAAAATAAAACCTGACTGACGGCCCTCAGATGCATGTAAGTAGATTAGGATCATATATGCTATTAAAATAAAGCATTCCAATGGATACCACCGGCCATCCAATCAAACCCCTCCCCCTCTTTGGCCCCTCTTTTTACACCCTCCGACAAAGACTGGCGTTACATTGATAAAAATGCATTACATTTTGCAGAAAGTTTAGCTATTAGGCCTAAATAGCTAAACTGTGCACGGACACTTTCTGCAGCTTTCAGTAGGGCTGTGTATTGGCAAGAATCTGGCGATATGATATGTATCATGATACAGGGGTTACGATTTAATATATCGCGATACATTGCGATACTGTAAACAAGGCAATATATTGTGATACATTGCGATACTGTAAGCAAGGCGATATATTGTGATACAAGCAAGACGATAATGGGATACATTGCGATACTGTAAGCAAGGCGATATATTGTGATATATTGCGATACTGTTAGCAAGGCGATATATTGTGATATATCGCAATACTGTTAGCAATGCGATATATTGGGATATATCGCGATACTGTTAGCAAGGCGATATATTGGGATACATTGCAATACTTTAAGCAAGGCGATATATTATGATACATTGCGATACTTTAAGCAAGGCGATATATTGTGATACATTGCGATACTGTTAGTAAGGCGATATATTGGGATACATTGCGATACTGTAAGTAAGGTGATATATTGTGATACATTGCGATACTGTAAGCAAGGCGATATATTGTGATACATTGCGATACTGTTAGTAAGGCGATATATTGGGATACATTGCGATACTGTAAGTAAGGTGATATATTGGGATATATCGCGATACTGTAAGCAAGGCGATATATTGTGATACATTGCGATACTGTAAGTAAGGTGATATATTGTGATACATTGCGATACTGTAAGCAAGGCGATATATTGTGATACATTGCGATACTGTTAGTAAGGCGATATATTGGGATACATTGCGATACTGTAAGCAAGGCGATATATTGTGATACATTGCGATACTGTAAGTAAGGTGATATATTGTGATACATTGCGATACTGTAAGCAAGGCGATATATTGTGATACATCGCGATACTGTAAGTAAGGTCATATATTGTGAGACATTGCGATACTGTAAGCAAGGCGATATATTGTGATATATTGCGATACTGTAAGCAAGGCGATATATTGCAATTTTTTTTTTTAATTATAGGAAAACTGTCATAGTATAAAGAACACAGCACCGTATGCATAAAATCTGAGTTAAAAAAAATACTTTTTTAATGCTATCAGAACAGTGGGATCTGCATTAGCATTTATCACAGGCCCTGTAACATCCAACATCATAGTACTACTTTGAGAGGCCGAATACACTGAGAGGGCGCATATCTTTTCAAATTCAATAAAGTATTGACTGAGTTAATCTTTGCATGTGAGCTGTTAGATAAAAATCAATAGTGTTTTTGAGAAGCGATACAGTATCACAAAAAATAATAACGCGATACTTGATATTTTCAATATTTTCTTACACCCATAGCTTTCATTACTAGCCCCATTACATTGAGCCAAACGCGAGAAAAGAGAAATGCTAATCATTGGGTACATTCCTGTTGTGATCCACGTAAAAACCAACACATATAAAGACATACGACTCGATCACCACATTACCATCACCTGCGATAATAAATCACAACAACCAGACTTTTCTGACAACTGGAATGGAGGCAAAGTCATTGCAGACATTTTACAAATGCCAGTTACGCATATCTCATTTTCACCAAAACTTTACAGTTCAGACGCATGTGTAGGTTATTTGTGGTGTAAAACTGCAGGGTGGCTTGTGCTTTGCTATAAGCTACATAATCAGAAACAATAACATGGTATTTTATAAATGATTTCTTTATTAAAGAACTTAGAAATGAAGAACTTAGGCTTATTTGGCCAAGACGTAAACTGACATTTAAAATATGTATTTTATAAACCATCATAATAAAGAAGAAATTTAAAAGTCACATTTAAGAAGTTTAATGAAAACCTTTACATTACTCATGACACAAGTCTTGAATACATAAACACATAAAAAAAAGTATTAAGCTAAACCTGCCTGATAAATTTGTAATACACAATATAAAAGTTTACCTCATTCTTCCCTCCATAGTGCTCTGCACAGTTTAACAGATCAAAACTACACTGCCACAGACTGCGTTTCACCCAAATCAGCAGCGTATATTATTAGCCCTATGCAATATCAAGCACTTTTGCATAGGCCTACACTTAGCCTACCATTTAAGCATCTTCATTTATGTGCATATAAATAGAACAGCTCTGTCTACTGGACACATTTTTCTGACCGACTGCTTTGACTGCTTTGCACACAGTGTCCATTACATGGCCTATGCATCATATTTCGGCTCAGTGAAGGTATATAAGCCTGCAAGAGTGGCTGAGGGAAGTCACTGCAGTGAGCAGATTCATCTAAAGCGAATCCCCCTCTTAGTCCTTACGGATAACCCTAAGGTGAGTTTCACTGAGGAGCTGCAGACCTTTATTGCCTGACTCAAAGATTGTTGCAGGGCTTCAACTTCATGCAATGGGATATAAATCGAGGAAAGGGCGGCACAAGGCCAGATTCTGAAACTCAGAGTTTGGACTCACTAAGGAACCAAATGGGAAAAAAAATCTATTTGCTGCAAAGGATATTTGATCTTTTGCCTTGGAGGGCTTTGGTTTTGGGAGAATTGGACTACCTTTTCTGATCATTTGTGCCTTGTCTTTTGGGGCTGCCAGAGAGGAATACTCTATTTTACAGAGAGGAACTGTAAAATATATTGCATGCTGGCAAGATTACATGTAGCTCTTTAACTTTGAACACTGTGACCTAAAGTGCAGGAAGTGAAGGAGCATGCTTTATAGATTCAAAGTGAAACTGTCTGATTTGCTGTAGCTGAACTGATGAACTGATGAACTGATGACTTTTCCTCTGCTCTTCTCCCTCAGCTAAAAAAATAAAAATGGCATTAGCAGCATCCCTCAACGCGGCTGACATCACTGCAGCCCTTGCAGCTTGTTCAGGTAAACCCCGTCTTGAAAACGACACAGCATGCAGTGTTACAGCTTAGGAGATGATAGCTACCCATGCACAAGATCATGCACTTTATCGGTAGCTGAATGTCTTGCTGCAGAATTCAGCCGCTAATACAGAATCACATTATCACATTACAGCTAGTTAGAAGGTGCCCCTTGCACCTTTTCTGTATTTAACACTACGCGATTATCCTTTTAAACTGGATCAATAGTGCAGCAAGCATGCAGAATGTCACTTTCTGTATGCCTTAGCAGAAAGCATGTATTGTAATTTGTATCAGTATAGATACTGTAAGAAAAACACCTCTGCAAATGGAGCTAAAATACTGAATGACATTGTAAACAAGGACCAGCGCAGCTGTGAAACACACTTTGATATTATCTGCAATGTCTAATACAATCCCTCATCTTTTCTCCTCACAGGCGTCGACACTTTCAAACACAAGGACTTCTTCGGCAAGGTCGGTCTGTCCGCCAAGAGCGCCGATGACATCAAGAATGCCTTCAAAGTCATTGACCAGGACAAGAGTGGCTTCATTGAGGAGGAGGAGCTGAAGTAAGCACCTTCTCTTATCAAATAGAAGCTTATTCAACTATGCAATTAATATACTTCTTTTAAACTTAAAATAAGAAAGTATACTTTCAGTTTACTTTTTATGTACTTATCAGAGATATACTAAGTATACTTGGCTCATACTGACAAGTATACAGAAATGTCTAAGCATACTTGGCATATAGGCCTACTTTTACTTAATCTTTTCATCGAGATATACTAAACAAAAGTACAATTAAGCATTCTTGCCTTATAGGCCTACAGAAACTTGGCTTGTAGCTGAGCTTTCTTTTTGATAAGTAGCCTATTAAAGTGTGAGAGCTTAGATTTGACATCTCTAGGCCCTTGTAGCTCAGGGTTTATCTTTTTTTAGGCCATGGTGAATTCAGAATACTATCAGTTCTCCTCTGGAGTAACTCTATGCCAGCTCTCTCCTCTGGTGTCTCATGTTGTAGGGTGACATAAATATCAGAGGAGACATAGCCAGCTTGACATTTTTGGGCCAGATTAAGTGCACTGCAAATTAAATGATTTTCTGAGAGTTGACTTCTACAAAATTCTCAAAACCAAACAATTCATGATCTGGCAGAATAACTATTTATTTCTGTTCTAAAGGGCATATATTTACTGTAATACTCTGCGATCTTCCTCTCCAGGCTGTTCCTGCAGAACTTCTCTGCCACTGCCAGAGCTCTCACCGAGGCTGAGACCACGGCCTTCCTCAAGGCCGGTGACAGCGATGGCGACGGCATGATCGGAATGGATGGTGAGAAAACAAGAGGAACTTTATCTGGACTTAGAACTAGTGGCTTCAGATATATGCAAAGCTCTCCAAATATATTGAAATAACTCTCTTTCTCTGTTCTCCCTGCAGAGTTTGCCGCCATGGTCAAGGGTTAAATGAAGAAACTGACCAACATCTTACTTCACTACTCTAAAGGAACAACTTGAGCCAAGACATCCATTTCCTCTCTTCTTCTCCTCTTCCCTCTCACTCTCTCTCTTCAGCTCTACACACCAGTTTTATACACTTGACCTTTCCCCCCCCCCTCCCGGACCGTAAACAAACTGCTCCCCCCCATCCCCTACCCTTCCCCCTCTCACTCTCTCTCTATCTGGCCATGCTCACCCTTTTGCTGTCCACGATGAATGTACCTGACTGAAGTGTATAGCGCGGTTGACTTGTGTCTTTCTCTCTCTCTCTCTCACTTCTGTCCCAGTTTTACTATGTGAGTTTTTGCTTACTGTGAGATCAGCGATGATGCTCTTTTAATGGGAAACGGACAGACGATGAGACAACAATAAAGGTTCTTTTTCAATAACACAAGTCTGACCTTGGTTTTTCAATACGGTTGTGAATCAGTGAATCAAAGTTACAAAAAAAAAAATTTTCACAGCAAAGGTAACACTGACAGCTTCCTTGGTTTTTACACCAAAGAAGATGATCTAAATGATAAATCTGGGAACAGGAAACACATTTCACAAAGTAAATCTGACCATTTCATTTAAAGCAATCCACTAAATGGCCACATTAGAGAAAGTGATCTAAAACACTTTCTTTTAAGGAAATCTTAAGGGCATTTTTCATGAAAAGGCCTCGGAGGCCACAGCAACCATTGTGCCTACCAGTGACAGTGATGCTAAATTCTAAACATTTAGATAAAATGCTAATCTAATATGGAAAATTTAAAAAGTCAGCGAAGTGACTCAGTAATGTGCATTATACAGCAAAACTTACCTAAAGTTGGATAACATTAGCCACCATAAGCTACTGCTCATAGACTGCAGCCTATACAGTATATAGATGGTCTCCACTTCCTCCCACTGTACAAAAGTGAAGCCAAAATATCCCAGATACGGGCGCGGCCGTCTTGAGATTTTGACATTATTTGCAGCCAGAGTCTGCGCAGTAGTGATCAGGGGACTGGAGCAGCGGTATTGAGGTCCCGCCCACACACCCGCTCGAGCCAATCACGAGCCGAGCACGGTCACAGCTTGTTAGCGTGAGCCAACAAACAGCTGTTTGGCTAGAAAGACACAACTACTAACCATAATATCTCTATAACTACATTTAGGATCAAATTGACATTGTTCTATTACACTCGTGACGGTTATGAAGTTACATCGTCAATCATGATGTCTCACCCACTTTTTATAGCATCAAATAACTCATTAAAACCAACCTTATCAGAAAAATGAACACTTGAACATACAGCAGCGTTATAAGAACTACCTAAAATGACAGAACCAATCTTTGGGAAAATATTATTTGACGTGTACTTTGACTTTTTAGTTTGGCCCATGTCCCATCCAGTATGGAGGGGGCGGGCTTTCTGACCTATACTGCATCCAGCCACCAGGGGGCGATCAAGGTGTTTTGGATTTCCCACAGCCTATGGAAAGGAGGCTGGGTCACGCGTCATCAACGCGTCATATCTCCGGGGGTATAACACATGCGCAGTTAAATCTGGCCTGCACTCGCTGAAATTGAGCCAATCGCAACGCACGACCGCAGCTTCAGTTACACTGCGCATGCGTTATATCCCAAGACCCAGCCTCCTTCCATAGGCTTTGGGATTTCCTTTTTGGGAGCTGTCATGTCGTCCATCTTTATATACAGTCTATGGTCATACCAGACCAAGTAAGGCTGTAGCGGCAAAAGCCCTGACTATGCTTTATTTCTTATGAATTCAACTTTTAATTTGTAAAAGAAAGAATGTGTTATTCTGTTTTCCAAAAGTTACACAGTCTCACTTTAAAAGTTGCCTTTCACACTATCAACAGGGACATTTGTTGGAGGTCTCATCCAGCTAAAGGCTACTAACTAGAAAACACAAGATTAAACCTCTTTAATCTAAACTCCCATGCACATAACAAACAAACACGTAGGTACCCGACTCTTGCCCTACTTAATCCAGCTCTCATTTCATGCAGTGTGTAGTGAACCTTTAATTCCCTGGCACGCCATGACCCAAGTAAAGATGGCTCTGCATTGACGGGAAGCAGCCACAAGATGGAGCCTTTGACCTGTCAATAAGTCACAAGACTCAGCTTGATGGTTTTACATTGCAAACTTGGAGGCTTGGAAATACAGTACAGTTGTTTTCTGAGCTTCACACTTTTTTTTAGTTTAACAAGTGGCATTGAGACAACTGAAAATGCTGCCACTCACAAAGTGTTAAGTCAGAGCTTCGCTGCATGTGATACTTTTAAGAATAATGAGATTTATTCCCTCGGTTCTCGTTACAAAAGAAGCATCCCTCCCCTCTCCGCTAATGCCATTAGTGCTGACTGGATTCACAGGACACGCTGCTGTGTCGGATGGTTTGAAAGGCTTCCCCTTCGCAGACAGCAAACTCATCAGTTTAGAGTGGCCAGTTGTCATGGCGACCAGGTGCAAACCTTAAAATCCCTCAGTTCCCACCCAACCCCTCACCTTACAGTAGGTCAGGTGTGTGTGCATGCGTTTGTACTTCGTTTATCATTTATTTGTTTCACATATATAAAAAAGTAAAATACAATTCACATGAAAGGAATGTAAAATATGTGTGAGGGTGAGGTAAAAACCTATAATGGCTTTACAAAAACCGCACCCAAAAGACAATAGGTCAAATATTACCATTTCACATATAAAAATATACAGTGTAAAGTGTAGGAGTAAAGTTCAAACAAAACAAAAAATACAAAGAAGCAGGAGTACTTGTGTGTTACAGCTGAAAACCATCATAATAATACACTAAACTGATCCAGTATCTAACCCTTGTTACACGTAAGTGAATGAAGAATAATTTGAGTTTGTGAGTGAAATGTTTCTTACACAGAAATACTTCTTACAGCATTTTTGTAATGGGCAAAACAGCAGTGGTATAACTCAATACTCATATATTCTAATTATTTTAAATAATATTGTGTTTTTATCCTCTAAAGTTTACTTTAAAAAGACAGTTCTGCTCGGGAATTCAAATTCAAATTCCATAAAGTATTTCTAGTTTTTCAACTTCCTTTCCCTCTGATGATAATCTGTTAGAGATTGGTAATAGGATACCAGCACATTGGTTCTTTTTTAACATAACTCTTACTTCAGCTCATGTAAAAATTATGCAAAGTTCTCCTTCAACCTGTTAAACAGGCTTATAGGTAAATAAAATACTCCCAAAACAGTCAGTGAGATTTTATAGTCCTCATCTTTTACTGACAAAGCTTGTCATAATAACAACAGTGCGATACATCGTGTCAGATGAGGATAACAATCCCCTGGTGGTGACTCATAAGAGGAGTTATGACCTGCTGCTCTGCTCATCTGAATTTAGGAGATTATTCACAAAGAGAGTAAAGGGGCCTGATTAAATTTGAGATGTTGTAAGCTTCTACACATGCACCTGCAGAGAGAGAGGGGAGGAGGAGGAGAGAGAGGGAGGATGGAGAAGGGGAAAGGGAAAGGGAGGGGAATGTGACACAGGAGAAAAGTTGATTGGACAAAAAGCACAGTTTTATGACAGTATACGAGAGAGAGGAGAAGGAGTATAGAGGATATAAACAGTGAAGGTTAATTGGGCAGGTGAGCAGGTGAGGAACACGAGAAGGAGGCTGAGGGAACATTTGATCCGAACAGGTTGGAAACTCAAGCATCCTTCGGCTCACATCCACCCCGGCGTATATAAGAGAGAGCCAGCTGTCAGCAGCCACCACAAAGCCTTATCTATCTAGTTATCTATCTGCTGCTGCTGCTGCTGCTTTGGACCCGGACAGAGAGGAACCCAAGCCAACAGCGGTGAGTCCCACAGCTGCATGGGGGAAACACAGGTGTTGTCCAGGTGTGTTGCTCTGTGAAGCTTTGCGGGAACATTTTATTTTTAATTTTTCAGGGGTTTATTAGACATGCTTAGCCGTAGTCTGAAATTCTTGTTAGTGGACTAACTAAAGTATTTTGCCACCAAATCTTCCAAGAAGTCGAGCATTCATTTTTCTTATGTGCATTGATTTTCTTATGAATAATATGATTTGTTTTCAGCTCACTAAAAATATATATTCCTATAATATATTCCTATAAGACAAAAACATACAAAACATAAAAACACCAAGATAATATTTGAACTCCTCAGGCTTTTAAGGGACTGTACAAAAAATGATTAGAGGGGTATGGAAGTTTTTATTGGACTTTAATAGTTGTAAGACAATCCACAAATGTGTACCATGATCCACAAACATGTATTTTTTTTTTTTATTAAAATCAAATCATCAAAAATGCAGAGTGATTTGCAAATACGCTATTTGGATTTCACATAAAAATGTGGTTTACTTGTAAAGTGATATATACATATTTGTGGATCCATTTGTGCACGTGAAAAAACATTTGCACATTTGTGAATCTCTTCCTTTCTGTTTGTGGGTCACGTGACATTTGTGACTTTCCCTCCTATTTGTGTGTGTAATTTTGTCCAATTCGTACTGCAGCAGGTGTGGCAGGGAGTCAAAAAAGTTATCTATTATATAAAGTTTTGCTCAAGCAAGGAAAGTCTGTATTTGTTTGGAGAACAGGGGTGGATGTTTCAACTTGATTTATTCATATTTTTCATTTATTCTGGGGCTAAAATATGTATTATTTTTAGGAGAAGGGACCTTTTGCTTTTTTTTCATAAAACAAAATATAAGCTTCACTCTCTCTTCCCACTTCAATAATTTGTGTACAGTCCCTAAGTGCCAATTATCTCAGCCCAGCCCAGCTAGTCCAATTAAGCAGTTCAAGGGTAATTAATACATGTGGAGGCCCAGGGGTAATCCAACCAGGAAGACACAGATCATAACATAATTATTAGGAATTTATTAAATGGATTACATTAAAACACTCAGGCAGGAAGCAGTACAGCTTTTTTGAATTTGCCAAAATACATGTAAGTTTGTGGTTTCACTGATTCTCTCCATTTTTTTCTGACAACTCGAGCATATTTATGTCAAACAATCACCACTGGAGTTTTGATGAGATCATGATATTAACCTAGATACATCTGCAAATACAAAAAAAAAGTTAATCCAGCGTGACACAAAAATGGACTAGGAGCAAATCACAAAGCCTGAAGTAGGTGAAGAAAATGTGTCTGAAAGAGAGAGAGCGTGTGAATAATTTACAGAGCTTTTCTTTGACTCTACAGGACCAACATGTCGCTCACCTCCATTCTTTCAGCTGAGGCCATTGAAAATGCTGTCAAGGACTGTCAAGGTAGCATTTCCACACACACACACACACACACACACACACACACACACACACACACACTGGACTAAGCCCTGCCCTACCAATATTTGAAACTACTCATTATTCATTTAAATGCCAGCAAGCATATTATGCAGAGTACATGACTCATCAATCCACGACTTCAACATTATGATAACACCTTCACAGGACCAATAGCTTTATCTTTATCTAACTAAATTCACACTTAATTTTGATAAAATGCACAATAATCCTGATCTATCCAATTGATAAATCGACCTACTCATAATCTGTATTGCGTTTAGATCTTCAAAACACTGACATAATCTTCTATAAGGCTGCATTGTTTTCAATATTGTACAGTATCCTCTCCACTAAAGTCATATCCATCTTTAACTGAATTTGAAAGCGTTTTCAATCATCTTGTCGGGCATGTGTCCACTGGACTTAAAAGATAAAAACAGGGGTGGAAAATCTCCCACCTGGACAGCAGCCACACACTGTTTTAATCTCCACATCAGCTCCCAACCTGCATGCTGAACCTCGTGGGTCTACTCTAAACCTTGTGATATATCTATGGTGGTGTTTGTTTCCAGCTCCGGAGTCATTCTGCTACAAGAAGTTCTTCAAGCTGTGCGGCCTGTCCTCAAAGACGCCCCAGGAAGTCAAAGACGTCTTCCAGATCCTCGATGAGGACAACAGCGGCTTCATCGAGGAGTCTGAGCTCAAGTGTGTGAAACAATAACAGTTAGGATGCATGATCTATATGGTTTAACAGTCCTCTCTGAGACATGATGAATCTTAACCTTTGATCCCTTTACCTGCATATGCACCATTATCCTAACTGATGTGCTGTCACTGTAAATGCAGTAATGCACTGGAAACAATCTCCCTTCTTGCTACTTCAAGTAACATTTTCATATAAAATGATTTGTAGTGAGATCTAGAGCTAAGTATACAATATGTGTGTCTGACAGAAAGAGAGATTTGGTTCATTAAATCACACAGTGGTATTATTGGGATGGATGGCACCATTAAGCCGCCTCCTAATAATCCACTAACGGGCAAAGTGTTGTTATTGCCTCTGTGTTATATAATTCACCCTGAGGGGTCGACTCGAGCCGTGCAATTTAGGAATTGGTGCGGTTAGGTGTTTTTAATAGTGTACAGTCGACTCAAATGCGTAGAGAAAATAATACTCTTAGTGTGTGTGTGTGTGTGTGTGTGTGTGTGTGTGTGTGTGTGTGTGTGTGTGTGTGTGTAGGTTCTTCCTGCAGCGGTTCGTCCCCGGGGCGCGGACCCTGACCGAGGCAGAAACTAAAAGCTTCATCTCAGCAGCCGATGATGACAGCGATGGCAGAATTGGAGTAGAGGGTCGGTATCTGATTTCTCAGATTGTTTTCTGTACAAACTCATAATGTAAGCAGAAATGATCTCATTGGTTGGACTCAATCTTAGTGGGTGGGGTCAAATAAGAACAATCTGTGTTTGCCTGGTTGGTGTTTTGTGGTTTTTTGGACCTGCTCACCTTGATGATTTCCTACCTTCTGCCTTTAAAAACCCAGTTTGTACCTGTACTGCAGCACTCAGGTTCAAATGCGGGAAAAGCGTGTGATTTCTGGGTAAAAGCAAACATGTTTACTCAATTTTAAAATGTTAAATTCTGTTGCAATTCAAGGTTTTCTCTTCAGGCACTGTTGTACTCTGTTGTTCTGGCTACTGAGGTTTAACTCAACCATTGAGATCACTTCTGCCGCTAGAAAAAAAAAAATTTTACACAGCCAGTCTTTTGTCATTTGCTCCTGATGCTAAAAAATCCCTGTGCACTGCCTCGGGCTTCTTTACTTTACAGCGAACAAAGGACTGACTGTAAGAATAACAGGCAGCAGTTGACAAGTTATTTGCATTAGCTTTGCTCTTCGTGTTCAGTGTAATTTACATGTGCATCCATGAGGGAAGGTTTTGCTATGATGTTCGTGAGCTGATTTAATCTTCAATATCAGATGCATTAGACAAGCAACACAGTTGATAGAAGCAACACGAAAGAGTAACTTATGCATACGCATTAGGGCTGTGTATTGGTAAGAATCTGGCAATACGATAGGTATCATAATACAAGGGTAACGATTCAATATATTGTGATATGTTGCCATACTGTAAGAAAGGCAATATATTGGGATTTTTTTAAAATCTGATTTTAGGAATACGGTCATAGTATCCAGAAATACACCATTTTTAGAATAGGCAAAAACAACAAATGTATACTGCATGCAAAAAAATACATGTTCTTTGCCCCAAACTGCATGTGATTATCATAAAGTGGGCATGTCTGTAAAGGGGAGACTCGTGGGTACCCATAGAACCCATTTTCATTCACATATCTTGAGGTCAGATGTCAAGGGACCCCTTTGAAAATGGCCATGCCAGTTTTAGCATAAATTTGGAGTGTTATTTAGCCTCAATCCCAACAAGCTAGTATGCCATGGTTGGTACCAATGGATTACTTAGGTTTTCTAGTTTCATAAGATGCCAGTAGCTTCATGAGCCTTAAAACTGAGCAACCTCCAAAAAATGACACCCCTTACTATGCTTAACTTATGCATGTTTTACTGTAGAGGTTTGGTTGAATCCATCTCTTGAGCTCAGAGTTAAAGTCATAAAAAAATGTTCAATGTTTACTTGCTGCATAAAGGATAAATGATTTGGACAATCCAAAACAATGTTGACCATCATATTTGGTGATTATTTTTGTAAATGATTTAAACATGCTTTTTTTCTTCTAGAATTCCAGACTATGGTCCAGCACTGAATTTTGCAGATGATAAGAGCTCAAGTCTTCAGGTCTTCAGTCCTCTGCCCCCATCTCTGGAGTCTTCTGATCCCAGCTTCCATCCCCAGTGATTTCTAATGTTTTCTACTAAATTCTGTGTGCGCTAATTGTTTTTGAATGACCTTTTGTCCATTTAAAGACAACAGACTTTTGATGTCATGTCTTTTCGCCGTGTTGGTCCATGTTTTCTTTTCTGTGCGCACCCCCAACTCTGTCAATGAATGAGATGAATAAACATGTGGTAACACAGATCACCTCTTTGTGCTTATCCTTTTCTTAGAATAATAAGATGGGTAAACAAATCCTCATATTGTATAGTATGTGCAGCAATGATGCATGAATGTACACAAATACTCCTCAAGAGCATAAAGCACATGGATGAGAGCGGGGAATAAAAGCATTATAGAATTATTTAACAGTGTTGCATGTCTGAATATGACACAGCCAAGGAAACGTTTCATTGCAAAAGGCTGTATAGTATATAGAATCATTTTGGATTTTATTCCCACTTGGATTTATATTTATTCATAAAGAAAACATATGAAACATAAAGGGGATTGATGTGAAAGTTAATGTGCGGTATAATTTAAACAAAGTGGAGATTAAAATAACAAATGACGCCTTCCAGAAGTATATAGTATTATTAGTATACATGATTTGTTAACAAATCCAACCAAACAGCACAGAGTGCCATCATTATCCCCGTTGTGAAATAAAGAGTTACAGTAATCAAATGCAAGGACAAACAAGACAAGGCCCAGGAGAAATTGCTATTGAGACCAAATTAATATTTAGCTGGATTAAGATGAAGTATGGAGGAAATTTGTTGAAATTCCTTTCTTAAAGCTGCAGTGGGTAGAAATGGAGCAAATATGATTAAAAAAAGTTATTTTTATTAAACAGTCACTCTATCAGCAGTGCATGAGACAGGTAATCTAAAAAAATAAATCATGTGCCTCTGTGTCCTCCGGTGTCCTCCGGTGTCCTCCGGTGCTTCTAATGGCATCTGCAGGATTTCACAGACCAGAGGAAAACAACCAATCAGAGCTGAGCTGGAGTCTGCCATCTCTGTGATTGGCCAAAGTCTCCCGTCACAGGGTAGCTTTTATAAAGCCTGAAACCAGAGCCATGAGGAGGTGCAGAAGTCTAGTTTTCTCTCAGAGCACTTGAATTACAATATGCTGAAAGGTTATTATGGAATTTTTTGCCCAATGATGCTAAAAACTTTCTGCCTACTGCAGGTTTAAACCTCTTTGCAAACAGGAGTATCTTAAAAAAAAACATGACCCAATACTAAGTAAACCAAATATTATTGTGGGAACCCACATCACTGCACATTCAAAAGTACATTTAATAACCCAGAAGTTTAACTCCCCAAGTGCTCCACCGACAGACTCAGGAAATAATTTGTCCCCCGAGCCATCAAACTGTACAACACCTCTCTAGGGAGGGACAGTCTGCAGGACAGATAATAATGCATACAGTGCACTTTCATAGACTAAGCTACTGGAGTTACCCTGCACTATACTCATTTTTAACAGTCTCTTCTGCACTATATTCATTTTTTAATAGTCGTGTATCACAGCTGTTACCCTGCACTATATTCAGTTTTAACAGTTTTTCTTCTTCATCTCCTTGTATTTTTATATCTGGTATATTTTTTTGTACTTTGTACTTTGCACTACTAACTTATTACTGCCTTTTTACTAACATGTTTTGCACTATGGAACTGTGATGCTGGAACCTTGAATTTCCCTCGGGATCAATAAAGTTACTATCTATCTATCTATCTATCTATCTATCTATCTATCTATCTATCTATCTATATATATATATATATATATATATATATATATATCTGTCTATCTATCTATCTATCTATATACATACATTTATTATAATAATAACTTATGAGAGACTGAAAAGGAGGTAATGTCACACATTTTTGAAGAACTGTGACCATGAAATACAGGTAAGAACATCTGATTATAGCCAGATCACTTATGACATTTCTCAATTTAGGGAAATTCCTTTAAAAAAGTTGATTTGAAAAGGAAACCAGGACATCAACAGTAGCACAAAACATCCCCTAGTCAAAATCTCCCACAATCTTTGGGATAAATAAGACACTAGATAATAATAATGCACTATACTCATTTTTAACAGTTTTTTTCTTCATCTCCTTGTATTTTTATATCTGGTATATTTTTTTGTACTTTGTACTTTGCACTACTAACTTATTATTGCCTTTTTACTAACATGTTTTGCACTATGGAACTGTGATGCTGGAAACTTGAATTTCCCTCGGGATCAATAAAGTTACTATCTATCTATCTATCTATCTATCTATCTATCTATCAAAAACGTTCTGCCTACTACAGGTTTAAACCTCTTTGCAAACAGGACTATCTTAAAAAAACTGACCCAATACTAAGTACAAATATTATTGTAGGAACCAACATCACTGCACATTCAAAAGTACATTTAATAACCCAGTTTACATTTTATTTACTACATCTACCCTACGTATTTTACAAGTGCAATTACCTCTGTTTACATTACATCTATTTTTATATTTTATACTTCTAGTGTAACACTTTTGTTTATATTTATTTATTACATCTACTTTACCTGTGTTATTTGCTTTATAACTGTGTGTTTGACCTGTTATATGTTTTATCTGCCTCGTTTAGTCTTGTCAAGTATTTGTTTTAAAGCACTGACAAGAAGTGGCAACTGTGAATCTCGTTGTATTTAATACAATGACAATAAAGCTTTCTATTCTAAAGTGATTCTACAATTCAACTCATGCTCCCTTGCTGTATCGACTAGGAACCTTTTATTTGGCTTGACTCTACCCGAGCAGTTGAACGTGTGACACAGCGCGCTGTCAAAAGCAGGAAGTGGAGAATGTAAAGTATAATGCTTCATCTCCTCTCATTGATCTCATTTACTCATTGTTTATGTTTATTTACGCAGTCTCTGACCACGAGTAGCTGACCGTGTCGTGTTTACGCTCAGACAGGTGAGTGTTACCGTCGTGTTGTTCTTGTTACCGTCCCGGTAACACCGAGAAATCCTCCGGTTGGATCTCTGCTAGCAGACACAGCTAACTAACTAGCTGCTCTAACTGACCTAACAACGGCCGGCTGTTGTCTTAGTAACAGTTGCTATCAAGTAGTTGTACTCGTCACAACATGTAATACACGTGGCAAACAACCGTCAGTTACCTCCTAGATGCAGAAGAGGAAGGTATCCAATGATAGTTATTAAAATACTGAACATTACTGAAGGAAAAACACTGAACTTGTTCCTGAATTTATGTATTATTAAGTATTAAGTATACATAGTAACAGCCTAAACCATTAAAACTCCTTTACATACAGAAGAAGCATAGAGAAAAACATAAACAAAGAGCTGTGTTTACCATTGGCAGAGCATTTTGGCATTCTTGGGCGTGCTACCCACATAATCAGCTGTGCTGCTCATCCCACAAATGCATGATCCTTACAAGTTGGACATCATTGTGAAGGTTAATAAACAGGCTTTCCAACGATGTAAAATACAATGCCAATTAACATTGTAACAACAGAGAAATAATCCACCAAACACAAGTTTCTGAACTTTTTTTCCCCAGTTTATATTGTGAAATGAAAAAAATAAAGGAATACTCACTCTAAACTTTGTAGGCTACATTTTAAAGTTATGACATCAATCTGGTGCCCCTTTGAGAGCAACATTAAGTGCTTGATTTGATACGCAGCAGAGATTTCTATGAGCAGAGCACTCATTTTAAATGTCAATATTGTAGGCCATCATGTTCATTTAATTGTGGGAAGCCAATCAATACAGTGTTTTTGAGAATCAATACAGTATCACAAAACATAATATTAGGATACTCAAGTGTATTGATATTTTCTTACACAACTACTCACTTGTCCCTTTAAAGGGACTATTTGTAACTTTCAGAAATGCTTCCTAACAGCGACACCTGTGGCCGTGAAATCAACGAAAGTCAGCGTCGGGCTCGCGCTTGCTCGCTCTAAATATACCTGAACGAGCATCGCTCAAAACAGTGAGGCGACACACGTCAGCTAAAACCACAATATCACTCTATATTTCAGCTGCTTGGCAGTAATGTTAGCTGACCAGACGAAGGTCTCTCCATGAACATGATTTAGATCTGATCCTAGTGTTGGCTTTTCCTGCCTAAGTGCAGGCTGAGGCAGCGGGGCACTGCAGCCCGACGCTGACTTTCGTTGATTTCACGGCCACAGGTGTCGCTGTTAAGAAGCATTTCTGAAAGTTACAAATAGTCCCTTTAATACACTGTAATACACTGTTAAAAGTAAATATTTTTTTTACCACCACTGTCTGGATTAGGGATGCACCAATCTGACAACACCAATTCCAGTACCTCAAATCAGTGTATCTGCCCGTACTAAGTACAGATCTGATACCAGTGTTCTCTTTTATTGTAATTTAAAATCCATATAGTTCGCTGCATAATAATATTTTCTTTTGTCACGTCGTTGACGATACTCGATCCACCTATTGTCAGTATTGGAGAACATACTGATCTTGCGTGTCAGATAAGTGCATCCCTACTAGTATAAATGCCTTCTGTACTTCCAACTTTGACCTGATGCACATCAACTGTACTCAGTGTGTGTGGTCCTTTCATTTAGAAGTTAATGATTTTTATCTCTAGACTTGCCATGTTACAGAATGTGATGTCTTCATTCTGCAGGCACACGGCATGCTAACCAAACTGTCTTTGGAGCAAAGGAAATCCAGATACAAGTTACACTAATGCTGATGATTAGGTAAAGCACGCATGGTTGTGATGATGCAAGGCCGATGTTGATATGTAGAGGTCTTTTATCTGTTTCTGTCAACTTTCTCTTTGTGTCTGTTACAGTCCCAGAATGGCTTCAGGAATGCAAGAGAAACAATTCACGCCATCTCTGCTCAATTTTTTCGTTTACAACCCCACGTTTGGACCACGGGAAGGAGAGGTGAGGTCAATTCCCAGATGAAGAATTGCTAAGCACATGTTCTACAGCTGATGAACCAGTTTACTTTGGTAATTAGGGGATTCAAGGTGTTTTTTTATTTTCAGGAAGAAAAGAAGATCTTGTTTTACCACCCAAGTGACGTGGAGAAGAACGAGAAGATCAGAAATGTGGGCCTTTGTGAGGCCATTGTACAGTTCACCAGGTAAAGAGTTCAGTGCTCTACTTGAAACAGAAGCAGATTATAACTACAGCAGCATTTTCCCATCATTTTACTGACTTGGTGGGTTTTTGTGTGTTTATTTAGCCTTCTGGCATCTTTCTAAGACTTGGCTTAAATTTCAAAAGCGTCTAACCAGACACTTTCATTCCAATTTCATGGCTTAGTTTAACAAGCTGTGTTAAAGAAAACCAAAAGAAGAGTGCGATTTCTTTGAACTTTAAGTATAACAGAATAGGGAAATGTTGCAATAAGTGGCCAGATACACACTGATACATATCTAATATCTGTAAAAGGGGCTGATCATCCTGTTTGGTTGTGTCTCCTTTATTTACCCTGTCATGTCTTCTATCTTCCAGAACGTTTTGTCCAACAAAACCAGCTAAATCCCTGCACACACAGAAGAACCGGCAGTTTTTCTTCGAGCCCGAAGACAATTTCTGGATAGTCATGGTATCTGAAATGCTTACGTTTACATTACTTGTTCAGTATTTACTCTATTTGCCTAAGACTCAGTTGACCTTCTTTGGAATGCAATTTAGCTAATCCGTTTTTATCTGCTGTTTTTATTTCAAATGCATCCCTCAGGTGGTTCGAAACCCAATGATCGAGAAACCAAACAAAGACGGTAAACCTCCCACAGTAGAATATCAGGAAGAGGAAATACTTGTGAGTACTGAGAGATCAACATTTGTATTTCTTTCACTGAATGTTTTCAGTTTAAAGTTGTACTCACCATGACCTCTCGACTCTGTAGGACACTGTTTATGGTGCAGTAGTAAGAGAATGCTACAGTATGTACAAGGTGAGTTCCAGTATGTTTTAGAATCTGCCATGCATTTTCGGCCTTTCATAATGCAAAAAGAATAATCTTGTAACAGTGATTATTTTCCTTGCGATTTAGCTCTTCAACGGTACGTTTGGCAGAGCAATGGAAGCCGGCGGAGTGGAGCTGCTCATTCAGAAGCTTGAAAAGTTCTTCTACAGGGTAAAAAGCTCATCCATCCATAAAATCCTTATTTCTAAGTGGATGTATGGAAGCCTTAAACGGACATGATTCAAAAAAAAAAATTTAAATGCCGTTTTCTTGTGATAATGTGTCAATTATCTTGTTATATTGAGATAACAAAGCTTGTTTTCTCGAGTTAACGACATAGTTAACTTGTGATCTCGAGATAATGGTATTAAAAAAATATTTGAATCATGTCCGTTTAAAGGAACAGTGTGTAACAATTAGGGGGATCTATTGGCAGAAATTAAATATAATATTAATAAGTATGTTTTCTTTAGTGTATAATCACCTGAAAATAAGAGTCGTCGTGTTTTCGATACCTTAGAATGAGCCGTTTATATCTACATAGGGAGCGGGTCCTCTCTCCGTCACGTTGCACCGCCATGTTTCTACAGAACGGCTTGGGCCGTAGTCGATAACGTTACTCGCTCCCGTCGCCGCCGCTCTCTCTCTCTCTTGCTTCACCACTCCCTCGTACACACACACTCTAAGCACTCTACTCTTACAACAGCTGGCTCTAGAGAGGGCCATTCGCGTTTTTGCGTAGGTTACCATAGCTCTCCTACACGCTTGGCACACGGGAGGAGTTGTAATCTGCAACCTCACAGCTGGAAACCACCAGATCCTGTTCCTTTAAGGCTTCCGTAGATATGTTTTTTTGTCCGAGTCATATCATTCATTTGTCTTTTCATGCCTGGAATATATTGACCTTGCTTTGACAGCATGATTCATTTAAATGTATGTGCACAGAGTTAATAAACTTTATTAGTAAAGCACCTTTCATACAAGAAATGCAGAACAACATGCTTCACAATAAGGGAAAATAGACATAGAATGAACTTTAAAAACAGGGAAAATAAAACACACTTTCTAGAATACGATAAAAATAAGATGAAATAGACATTAATAAACGCTGCTTATCTTTTCTACATCAGCAGTGGAGAATTTAATTTTTAAGATGAAGACTCAAAGACTATTTTCCCTCGAGCGCACTCTCTAATAAGTTGTTTATACAGTAAAAAGTCAGTTGAGCCGCAGATGATATAAGGGCATTGTTTCTTTTTAAATACTCAAGCTGTTGGAAAGCTGTTTGCGGTTATGCCTCATTTCTTGATAACTGTCTGTCTACATTAGCTGACTTCGCCTCACGCTACAGTCACCCTGACTGTAGCGTGACTGTATGCTGGAGCGACGCAGCTCCGAGCATTAACGCTTAATATGTAAAAGTATAAAACATTCATTTGTAATTAGGGAATACCCTTCTTAAGTTAACACAGGCTTCCCTCTCCACCATGTAACCCAAAGACAGAGAGAAAGAGAGAGGCTGTGGTGTGCGTATCAGAGGTTGAATGTCAGAATGATGCAAGCGTCTCTGCGGCGCATCCGTCAGAGAGTTTCTTATTCCACTGTCTTTATTGCACTGTAAGCAAGCACTTTATAGGCGGGTAAACTAACCCCCCCTTTCTTCTTTCCTTCTCCTGTGTCTCCTGTCATTTTTGTTTGTGCGTCTGCGTTGTGTTTTCCAGTATCTGCAGACTCTCCACTTGCAGTCCTGCGACTTGCTGGATGTATTCGGAGGCATCAGCTTCTTCCCGCTGGACAAGATGACCTACCTGAAGATCCAGTCCTTCGTCAACAGGGTGGAGGAGAGCCTCAGTCTGATCAAATACACAGCCTTCCTGTACAACGACCAACTTATCTGGTACAGACACTGTTTGGGTTTCTATATGTGTTAATGTAGGCCGCAACCTTATACAAACCTACACATATTTGCAACCAAAAATCACAGCATTGACATCTACAAACACATCATGGCATGCTGGGTAAACAAAGGTGGCTTTTTAAACGCCAACTGTAATCCTCTTTGAGGTTTAATGTGCTCCTCGACACGTCACTTGTCCTTTTTTAATTGAGCTGACAGCCACCGGGCTCGACGTGTAAGCACGGGGGATTACATGATTCCTAATGAAATGACTCAGTGTGATCTTTCATTGTGAACCGTCACTAGACAGACAGAGAAGAGACGTTTAATTATTGTCCAAATTAAGCGGTCTTGCTCTGGAGTATTCATTGAAGAGTAATTACAGCCAGGGGACACTTTGTTTCAACATCTTACCCATGAAGCATAAAACTGAAATATACTGCCACACATTTTGGTTTTGCATTTTGGCAGGGTGTGTTTTAAAGGTGTAATTTTTGTCGTCGTTGGGTCTGCAGGAGCGGACTGGAACAAGATGACATGAGGATCCTGTACAAGTACCTGACGACCTCGCTGTTCCCCAGACACTCTGAACCAGAGGTGAGGAGGTGGGGGTGCAGCCGGTGACAGATTATACTATGCTTCTCCATGATGATATGCAGTATAAGAGTGTAATGTGATCAAAATGGTTTTAATATTAATGATCCAGACAGAGCGTATAAGGATCTGAATATGAGCTGTGAATATTGCTTTCTAAGCTACGTCATGCATTTCCACTCCTTAACCTTTCTTCCTTCTTTTCTCCCTTTAGCTGGCTGGCAGGGACTCTCCTCTGAGGCCGGAGGTCGCAGGGAATCTGTTGCACTATGGGAGGTAAGTCCCCTGGTCCCATTGTACGTCCCAATGCATAGTATGACAAATGCAGTATGCCAAAAAAATACCAGCATGTCCTACTACATCCGGTAGCATTTTGCAGTGTGCAAACCAGCATGCTTTTCTGGCTATTCTGACCCACAATCCTCTGCACATCGGATATATGAGCAAGAGGGTCAAAGTTCAAGGTGCAACAAAGTAGTATGTCCCAATTATATGCACAATGCATGCAGCAATACGTACTAAAAATAATAAAAAGTATGCAATTTGTAACGTAGCCCATATATCTGTATCTGTGTACCCACTTCCTCTGCAGAGGGTAGCGTAAAAACAAGAGTTTGATTGTGTTTAAAGGATCAGTGTGTGGGATTTAGCGACATCTAGTGGTGTGGTTGCAGATTGCAACCAACTGAATACCCCTCCGCTCACCCCTCCCTTTCCAAGCGTGTCGGAGAACTACGGTGGCCTTCAGGTATCATAAAAAAAGTTAAAAGCCTTCGCATGAGCCAGTGTTTAGTTTGTGGCGGACTCCGTGAAGAGGTCCATATGTAGATGTGAAGGGCTCATTCTAAGCTAAATAAAAAGATGTCTTACTTTCAGGCGATTATACACTAATGAAAACATAGTTATGAATATTATATTCCATTTCTGCTAATAGATACCCCTAAATCCTACACTCTAGTCCTTTAAATGTCTGTTGATCATTAGTCAGTGGAATAATGTTTAAAAAAAGCATAATCTGGATTTGCATATGAGTGTTTACATACGCATGTGTGTCTCTGTGCCAACATCATGTGGTTTTTGACCTTTGCTCGCAGTCAACCAAATTATTTAAGGAGGCAACTCCCTTGGCTAACACTTTGTTGTTAAGCTAGAGAGCAGGAGTTTAAGTATCACTTCAGGGTTTAAATCCACTTTCTCATAAATTTAAGTGTACAAATTTAATCTGCATGATGTTGGAATTAACTGCTGAAGTGGTGAAGTGGAGCTGCTGCAGTAGTCCAAGGTTGACTCCTAGTGACCTATCATGGGACAGGAAACGCAACTTTTACAGCTCCAACTGGATGACAACACTGGAATATAAAGAATATTAAGACAGAAAAAATAGTTACAACTAGTAACTACTAGAAACGTCAAATATAAAAGATCCATGCAGGCAGAGCTGCACAGGAGAGGCACATGTAACACATAGAGCTTCCAATGTAAATGGTTTCACTTAATATGAAGTGGCATCCTTGGAATCCAGTGCAAGAAGAGCACAACAGTGAACTCCTTGTTCTGTTTGTGGTCTTATATTTTGGATCAGTCATGACGGAGTGAGGGGGTCAGCGACCTCTGATCCACTTTTAGAACAGAGAAAATGAATTTCTTTCATGTTTAATTTGCTAATTACATGATTAGGTCTGGTTTAGTCCATCCGACACTTTGATCCAAGATATCTTGACAGCTACAGGCCCTGTTGCTGTGAAATAAATAATAATAATAATAATATTCATGGTATCCAGATGATGATTCATACCCAGTTTGGCAATTTTGAAGTGCTTTTCTATAGGGGTGTAACGGTACATCGATCTCGATCAATATATTGATTCAATGATCAACGATCCAATAAAAAGATGCAAAGTGAAAACATTGAAACATACCATCTTTAAGATACGCCTTTATTTTGAAATTCACGTTTCCCATTATTTAGCGTTCTTCCCTGATACCAGTATCTTCACTCTAGCTTTAAGACTGAGCCGCCTGAAAGACAGAATAGCGTCCGGGCCTGCCGCCAAGTCGTCGGATTAATAGAGGTTAATAGTTTATATAATAAAAGATCGATACTTGACATCTGTGTATCGATACAATATTGCCACGCAAAATATTGCAATACTATGTACCGATTTTTTTTTCCCCCACCCATACTATTTTCTAACATTTTATCGATAAAATGATTAATTGAGAAAACAATCAGCAGGTTAATTGATAATGAAAATAATTGTTAGTTGCCACACCAGATTAATTTGATTTTGACAACTCTTGCTTTTCCCTTTAGTGATCATAAACCAAAGTATTTGACAAACTAAAATGTTGACCTGCTGCTGGCGCTAGAGGAAAAGTCAGGGGATCACGAGTCAGCTTCATCCTCCAGGAACCATTAATATCTATACAAAAATGTCATGCCAATCCATCCAGTAGTTGTGAGGACTTTAACCAACCCACAGAAGTTGGGGACACCCCATGAGCTTTCCTCTTGTGCAACCATCACATTTTATCTTATAAAACTTTGAATTAACCTTTTGGTAATTTGCTGAGTGCATCTATCCTCAAAAGAGGATAACCTCTTGATTTTAATCACCCGATGGCCTCTCCTCCAACACCACCACCGGACCAACTTAAATCCTAGTGAGCTGTTTTGTAATGAGTCTCTTTGACTTTCACACCCATTCTTGTAATATTTACCCAGCCACGCTCTCCTTTGTCCTCTCCAGGTTTTTGACAGGACCTACCAATCTTAAAGATCCAGAGGCCAAATTCCGATTTCCTAAAATATTCGTCAGCACAGAGGACGGCTATGAGGAACTGCACTTGATTGTTTATAAGGTGAGGTAGAGTCAATCTGATCTGCTATTCCGTGACCGTCTACAGACTACAGGAGTATGTTTTAATGTATTAAAATCGGGGGGAAGGTGTTGTTCATTTTTTAGAATGATTTTCATAATCTGTGATTTATACTCCACTGCTCTATCAAACGATATGGATTTTTGGGATTAGACAGCTGAATTTTAAAATGATGAAGTACGCCCCCCCCCCCCCCCGATGCTCCTCATCATTACATTAATGTCATTTCTAACCTGTTTGACCTTGATTCTGCATTTAACCTGCGCTGATCTGCTCTTTTCAAGGCGATGAGCGCTGCAGCTTGTTTCATGATCAGTGGTAAGTGTGCTCCTACTGTACTAACAGTTAACTTTCACTTCCCTTTTCCTGGTTAATTTCTTCAAATCATTTTCTAGCATTTAGGCCATTTTACTGCTCATTTAAAGCTAAAATATGACTTTTTCTTCAGCTCATGTGCCACAATGTCCCCCTCTCTCCTCCGTCTCTTTCCAGCCTCTGTGGAGCTGACGAGGGACTTCTGTGAACAGCTGGACGGCTTGGTGGGCCCTCAGCTCACTTTGCTGGCATCTGACATATGTGAACAGTTCACAGTTAACCGCAGGATATCAGGGTCAGTTGAGAATCCACCATTCAAATGAACAACTCACCACACTGTCAAGATGAATTGTTGTTTTTGTCACGTCTTACTGGCCAGATTGTGTCCAACTTTGTATGTTTTGAAGATACTGTCTTGGGGATCTGTTGGCAGAAATGGAATATAATATTCATAACTGTGTTTTCATTAGTTTAGCATGAGCCCTTCATATATACTACGGGTCTTCTCCACGGAGTCCGCCATGGTTGCTCTGTCATGTTTCTACAGCAGCCCAGAACGGACAAACCAAACACTGGCTCTAGGGAGAGCCTTTTGCTTTTTCACGTTACATGAACGCCATCGTAGTAAACCGCGGTACCGCCAGGCGCTGTCTGACTTCCGTAGCTCCTAAAGTAGTGTTATTATGGTAAGAATGGCCTCTGAGCGAGGCGGACGGCGTTAGCACAGTCTTGGAAAGGGAGGAGTGAGCAGAGGGGTACTCAGTCGGTTGCAATCTGCAACCACATCATTAGATACCGCCAAATCCTACACACTGTTCCTTTAATGTCATTATCGATTTTTCCTCCATCAATCGTTTGATTTAGAAAATGTAAAAAAATTGAAACTTGAAAGATATATCCGTTATCAATTAAATTGATTAGTTAATTGACAGAAAGATAATCAGCTATTTTTTATAGTCAATTAATCATTTAAGATGTTTTTTAAGCAAAAATGTCAAACATTCCCGAGTTCCAGCCTTTCAGCTGGAATTGCTACTTATTTGATAGTAAACCTGGATATTTCTAGTTTTTTGAGTGTTGTTTGGGAATTGTGATGTTTTTTTTTCTCTATTTTCATAGAGAATCATTTTTCTCTGTCATTCATTTTAGCACTACATCACACACAGGCAAAAACTATTTCCATAATGTAGCATTCTTTTAAACTATCAGTGTTATCTTGTCAAATGAAAACCTTCATTGCCTTAATCAAAAGTTTAGTGCTGCAATTTTTTCTACGGTCGCCATGTTGTTTGTCATCAGTTTACAGTCAAGCCATTGTATTAACTCTGGCAGCGATAGAGGAGACACTAATACCACTGGATATGGTCAGGGCACTACTTAGGGGTAACTCAAGCAGCGGAGCTTTAAAGACTGGCATCCTGGCCCGCTCTCCTTTAACCCCAGCAGTTAGCTTCAGATACGTCCCCGCCTGTAATCCAAGACCCGGGCAATTTGATGGGCTCCTTTTTTAATCACCCTAGTGAAAAATCCACTGAATAAATAATGCCGTCCCAAATTCCTCAGCTGGCATTCAGGTCTGTGTCCTGATTTGGCCCGGTGGAACTGTAAATAATTAGAGGCAGCATAGATACAATCACACTCTTCCAAAGATTCAATTACAGTACTATTGTCAAGCTGTGATAATAACTGTATCCTCACCTCACCGTAACGTGGGTTGACAATGGAGTAGGCTTAATTAAAATGCACAACTTGCCTTTTGTCGGATGTCATCATCCAAAGTGATTTGGCTTACTGTGTCATTTATCAATAATGTGTGTTTACAGAATGGTTTTCCCCAGAGAGACCCACCAGGTGAAACAATTTTAAAGGATTGTGTAGGCCCAAAAGTGACCGGAGGGGCTTCTTTTTGCTTTGAGTTTGATCATTTTTTCAATCTGTTCCTTAAATTTTGTGTCCATTCAGGCCAGAGAAGGAGCCTCAGTTTAAGTTCATCTACTTCAACCACATGAACCTGGCGGAGAAGAGCACCATCCACATGAGGAAGACTGCCAGTGTTTGCCTCACCTCGGTCCACCCTGACCTCATGAAGATCCTGGGAGACATCAACTGTGACTTCGCCAGGTACAAGAACTGTAGCTGTATTTATCTTTACCGAATGCCTCTAGACACTTGTTTTTATAGTGAATGACCACAAATCATCCTGGCGACATTGTTGGTCATCCAAGTAGAAAACCAAAGAGTAGAATTAAAACTCTCTTCAGCTCTAAACGGCAGCTTTGCCGTGTTTTCAGATTTCACAAACGCAGGAAAGAAAATGTGTAAAACTACAAACTCTCAATCTTTCCCCCTAGATATCAGCACAGCTGCGTCATTTTCATATATAAACGCGATGCTCCCGGTAACTTTGTAAACTTGCTCCCTTTTGAGGCAGTCATGAGACTGCAGTCATGTGAGAGTCCCATTTTCAGTCTGGGGGACATACAGTACAGTGGCATCGACATTCATAGCATTTATCCCGGTATCAATATCACTTCCTCTTTTAGTGCAGATGTTGTGTAGATGCTGCTTGTCAGCACGCTTGAATCATACTCATACTGTTAGTGTAATTAAAGGTGCTCTATATGATATCCAGAGCATTAATATAGCAGAAAACAACTATTTGCTATATAAAGGTATAGAGGAGTAAAGTCTACCTGAGCAGAGAATGAAGTCACTCTCCCTCTGTGTGTGTTGTAATCAGAGCTAATCGGAGACGATAGAAATGTTCCCAATCTTGCATTTAGCACCTTTAAATATTGAAATGTAGGTAATTTTGTAAATAAATAATATTTAATTATATGACTTTTCTAATTGAATTTGATGGTCTGTGTAGGTGAGTACGTAATCTTAGAAGAACAGTTGCCCTCAAATACATAGAACCGGCTGTAAATGTGTTATTTGATGGTTCTTTCTATCTCTCTCCCAGGGTCGATGAGGATGAGGAAATCATCGTAAAGGCTATGACAGACTACTGGGTAGTCGGCAAGAAGTCAGACCAGAGAGAACTGTATGTGATCCTGAATCAGAAGAACGCCAACCTGATCGAAGTAAACGGTACGTCTCCACCAGCTGGCGATGAGTAAATCTGTGTCACTACCGCCACAATAATAGACAATCTGCCTTCATACTTAATGCCCTTTTTGTCTTTTCTCCGCTACAGAGGAGGTTAAGAGGCTTTGTGCAACGCAGTTCAACAACATTTTCTTCTTGGACTGATGGAGCTGACAGACGGAGACTGTTTCGCCACACTAAAAACTGTCAGTGTTGCAGGGTATCATGACAGCATCAGCGTAATGCAATAATTGCATTGTAAAATAAAAAAAGATTTAAAGCTTTCTCACCAAGTTTTTTTTTTCTTATTTAACCTATAAAAATTTTAATTTTCTCTTGTAATTAAGTGTAAATCCAGATTTTTACTGTACATGTACTTTATTTTCTTTCATTTTCTTTGTACATACTTGAAGGGTTTTGTTGACTGTTAATTTGGATTTCTTTCAAAACTGTTTGTTCATGCATTCTTTTATGAACACATCATGACAATGTCTCAAATTAATTTAAATACTGACATGCACAGAACAGTTTACTCCAGGTTCCTTTGATCAGTGATAAAAAAGATGTCATCATGTCAAAAGTATTGTGGTTTGTAAACAACTGCACTAACTTTAAATAAATTAAGAAGTAATTTTACTTGGTGTAAGTTGTTTTGTTTTTTTGAAGATGCACAACAAGTAAAAGCTTTGGACCAACTTCCAAATAGCAATAGTTTATCTGAAATCTACCTGACACATTTTCAGATCACAAGAATAAAGTTTTACAAACCTCTGGTAGTTTTTACAAGTGGGTATTTATTAAACAGTACTGGGACAGCATCTTTTTACTTGTACAAAATGTTTATGGCTGCTTTTGTTGTGGGAATTATGCATGTTTTTGTGCTTTAAAGCAATCATTTCTGCATCTACTGTAAAAAAAAAGGCAAAGAACTAATTTGAGGATTAACCTCAAATGTTTCGAACTGGGGGCTTTGGTATGGAGGACGGAACCTGCCAAAATCCAAAATAAATGAATCAATAAATAAATGTCATTAAATGTAACGAAAATAATATAAAAAATAAATGTAGCCATTAATGAATTGGTAAAATGTGACCTAAATTGGTATTTGTTTTAATTTGCTTCTTATTTAATTATCTTTCTATTAAATCCCTTGTTATTCACTTTTCTGTTTGATTTTCCCTTTTATTTTTTTATGTATTATTTATTTTTGCATTTATTTTTTATCCATTCATTTATTTTATTTTACATTTAAATATATATATTTATTTTTGTATTTATACATTTATTTATGCACAATTTTCGCTTTGCATTTCACCCCTTATTTATTTCCCCAAACTTATTTATTCCTGTATTCTTTTCTGTATACATTTCTTTACACATTTATTTTTACATTTCTTTATGCATTTCTGCCTCGTTATTTAAATGAGGGGGCTGACAATAAAATAATAAATAATTAAAATGAAACGAGTAAATAAATAATGGAATTAATACAAATAAATCAATAAAGAAGCAAATTGAAACAAATATATATTTATGGCACATTTTATCAATTAATAATGGCTATATTTATTTTTAAAATTATGTTTCCTGCATTTAATGTCATATTTATTTATTTATTTATTAAGTCATTTATTTTTTATCTTGGCAGGTTTCATCCTCCATACCTTGGACCATGCCAGGGATCATAGATATTTGCTGTTTTGTGGGAGCCAAGCATTCTAAAAAACAGTACCAGTCTAATATTTCTTAATATTATTAATCGATTCAATAACATTACAGATTCAAATTAACCTCCAATAACGACAGGCCAAATTACAGACAGTAAGAACAAGGTTGTGATCAAATCAAACTTCCCACTCCAGACCAATGGGTGGCATCAAGCATCAAATCTTACAGTCGTTGCCACACAAAAATCATCCGAAGAAAAAGAAAAAGAACCAATCAGCGCTCACCGTTCACCAGTCTTTGATTTACAGCCAATCAGCGTTCACCAGTCTTGATCTGCAGCCAATCAGCGTCCCCCGTAGATGAAATTCAAAAAGTCACCCGCCATGATGTTATGTTTTTCAGACGGTCCGTTGAGCAGTTAGTGTTTTTACTGAACCAGAAGAGGAGGAAGTTTACGCTTTTTAAGTGTCTTCTGGAAAAGAGCAAGGTAAGATAGATGTGTAATATATTATCTAAAAAGATAGTTTCGTTTTTCGTTGCTAACTGAACAGTGAGCTTACTTCGAGGCTTCATCCTGCGATAGTTGAGTCCCTTTAGCTGGCTGACGTTAATGTTGTGGGCTAACGTGTTACCATTACTTATTGCAGTTTTCACGGAAAAAACAACAACAATACATTACATAAAATACATTAACCTACAGGAAGCACTACAAAAGGTTACTGTGTACAAGTATACATACAAATATATATGTATACTATATGTGGTCTACTGGGAGCAGTAATGGTTGTGGACATTTGCCATCATGGTTATGACTTGTTGACTAAAAAAAGTAATTGATAAACTTATATATACAGACGTGGACAAAATTGTTGGTACCCTTCCGTTAAAGAAAGAAAACCCCACAATGGTCACTGAAATAACTTGAAACTGACAAAAGTAATAATAAATAAAAAATGTACTGAAAATGAACTAATGAAAATCAGACATTGTTTTTGAATTGTGGTTCAACAGACTCATTTAAAAAAACAAACTAATGAAACTGACCTGGACAAAAATGATGGTAGCCCCAGAAAAGATGTAAAATGTGACCATAGGGACATGTTAAACTAAGGTGTGTCTTGTAATTAGCATCACAGGTGTCTTCAAACTTGTAATCCGTCAGTCTGCCTATTTAAAGGGTGAAAAGTAGTCACTGTGCTGTTTGGTATCATGGTGTGTACCACACTGAACATGGACCACAGAAAGCTAAGGAGAGAGTTGTCTCAGGAGATCAGAAAGAACATTATAGACCTTCATGTTAAAGGTAAAGGCTATAAGACCATCTCCAAGCAGCTTGATGTTCCTGTGACTACAGCTGCACATATTATTCAGAAGTTTAAGGTCCACGGGACTGTAGCCAACCTCCCTGGACGTGGCCGCAAGAGGAAAATTGATGACATATTGAAGAGACGGATAATACGAATGGTAACCAAAGAGCCCAGAACAACTTCCAAAGACATTAGAGGTGAACTCCAAGGTCAAGGTACATCAGTGTCAGATCGCACCATCCGTCACTGTTTGAGCCAAAGTGGACTTAATGGAAGACAACCGAGGAGGACGCAAATCATAAAAAAGTGAGACTGGAATTTTCCAAAATGCATATTGACAAGCCACAAAGCTTCTGGGAGAATGTCCTTTGGACAGATGAGACAAAACTGGAGCTTTTTGGCAAGTCACATCAGCTCTATGTTCACAGACGAAGAGATGAAGCATCCAAAGAAAAGAACACTGTACCTAATGTGAAACATGGAGGAGGCTCGGTTATGTTATGGGGCTGCTTTGTTGCATCTGGCACAGGGTGTCTTGAATCTGTGCAGGGTGCAATGAAATCTCAAGACTATCGAGGCATTCTGGAGCGAAATGTGCTGCCCAGTGTCAGAAAGCTTGGTCTCAGTCGCAGGTCATGGGTCCTCAAACAGGATAATGACCCAAAACACAGCTAAAAACACCCAAGAATGGCTAAGAACAAAACATTGGACTATTCTGAAGCGGCCTTCTATGAGCCCTGATCTAAATCCTATTGAACATCTGTGGAAGGAGCTGAAACATGCAGTCTGGAGAAGGCACCCTTCAAACCTGAGACAGCTGGAGCAGTTTGCTCACGAGGAGTGGGCCAACATACCTGTCGACAGGTGCAGAAGTCTCATTGAGAGTTACAGAAATCACTTGATTGCAGTGATTGCCTCAAAAGGTTTTGCAACAAAATATTAAGTTTAGGGTACCATCATTTTTGTCCAGGCCAGTTTCATTAGTTTGTTTTTTTAAATGATTCTGTTGAACCATAATTCAAAAACAATATCTGATTTTCATTAGTTCATTTTCAGTAAATTTTTATTTATTATTACTTTTGTCAGTTTCAAGTTATTTCAGTGACCATTGTGGGTTTACCCTTCTTTAACGGAAGGGTACCAACAATTTTGTCCACGTCTGTATATAAGGGCAATAGTCAGTTAAAGCCCTTTGTTTTTGTTATTTGTATTTATTTATTTTCTTGTCTAATTCCTATCCAGTTACCAGATTAATTGTTATAGCTGACCACAGTTAAAAACAGGTGTCAGTTTGCCATTACAACTTCAGTTTTTGATTCTTCTTGGTTCTCTAATTTTTTATTTAGACCCTGTTCACTAAAGTTTATATTTTTTGTGCCATAAGTACTACTAGAACATCGAATATGATGTACCTCCATACCTCTAATAACTTTCATATGCTTATAATACACCATATTCTGTTCCTCTTTCCTCCAGATACCAGAACATGGATTCTAAATTTGCTCACCTGCGCCAGCGGGACACCAGTGTGTCAATGCTGAGGGTAAAGATGTCCCGTAGGAGGTCTCAGTCCCAGAAGGAGAACCGAGAACGGACCGTGAACACACGCAGGCAGCTGGCCGAGCTCCCGGAGCTGGAAATGTCTTCTCTGGATGCCTCCGTAGCGGTGGCCAACATGTCAACCATTCAGGAGAAGACAATGAACAATGCAAAATCTGCTAAAAGTATGACGTTATTTTCCATCACGGCTACAACTCAAACCTAATAACGTGTTCACAGCACACAGCAGTAATCCTCTTTTTTTCTCTTCACAGATGTGGCTGGAGAAGAGAGGTTGAAACAGCTGGAGCGCTGGAAAGAGCGTAAGACTCTTGAGAAGGAGAAAGAAAAGAGAGAAAAGGAGCGCAAAGGGGTATTTAAGACGGGCATGTATCATCCAAAGGACGACCTTATCATTGCCTCTCTGCCCGCGGTCCCAGGTGCCTCAACCAGAGCCAAGGAGGTGAGGGAGGACTCATCCTTAGACTAGTTCCGGTTGGATTTGATGACATGAGTTATAACAGGAGAGCTCTTTGTGGCAGTTGTAATGATGAATGACTCCAGTGATTTTTGTTTGTCTTTCAGACAAAAGTGAACACAGCTCCATCCCAGAGTACCAGAATCACTCGTTCAATGAGACAGCAGCAGCAGCAGCAAGTGCAGAGGGTACTACTTTCTCTGAGATATCTTTCTCATATGTTCTCATATTAATTCCATAAATCTAAAAGCTAATGTGCACTTTGTTGCATCGCTTTTCTTCTGCCAAATTTTCTACAGCCTCTGAAGATGCAGGATTCAAATACTGCGGCAAAGAAAGGTAAATTACTTGAATATCCCCTTCAATTTAACCGTCTTCTGCAACATGGCATACTTTAGCTCTGACCTCTCTCTCCTCCTGTAGCTCAACCTGCCGTGGAAAGATCAACCAGGAGCCGGGTCGCTCCAGTCAAGCTTGCACCTGCGCCAGCTATTTCCAAGACCAAAGTTTGTGCAGGTAAGAAGAAAAAATCCTTGCACAATTCTGGACCTGGAGCCTAGCCATCATTGTTGGTTTTGTGTTCCCTTATTTGCATCTCAATCTGTTTCTCTCTGTGTCACTCAAGTGGAGCCTGTCGTACGAGCTTTGCCGACCAGATCAGCCAACAGGCCTCCTGTTACAGCAGCTCCTGTGGTGAAAGACAAACCTAAGGGCAAGTACACTACACACCGAGCCAAGGCCGCAGTTTAAGCAGTTTTTTTTTTTTTTATTCTTTGCCATAAAAATGGTAAAAAGCACAGAAGATGTGACCATAAAAGCAAACACAGAGAGATCCTATTGTTTTGTAAAACCACTCTTCTCATCCTTAAATGCCTCTCCTCACCCTCAGATGTAAGAACCACAACAAGGAGCAGAGCGTTCGTCAACCAAGTGGCCCCCCCTTCTGACCGAGAAAGGAACTGTAAAGGTATCATTAAATGTTGATAAAGAGCCGTCCAATTTTAGAGACTGTTGATCAGTTTCACTTTTCCCATGTTGTTTTTTTTTACTTCTTATACTATATATTTGTGTCTCTCACCTTTTTTAATATGCAGCAACTGTCAACAACACTGTCGAGCCTTTTGTGCCCATGGAGAGCATTTCTGTGAGTTTTACACACAAGGTTTAAAATCCGCAACTATCTTTTTTTTCCAGTAACTTGTCAATTTAATCAGTTTGCTGATTTTTTTTTTTGTCTCGTGTAGGAGCCCGAGATGCACGAGCCAGAGGAAGAACCTCGTCCCCCCAGCCCAGCACCCTGCTCTGAGGAGGAAGACATGGTGGTGGAGGAAGACATGGTGGTGGACCAAGCGGCGGCTGACTCTATCCCCGCTGTAGATCCCGCCAAAGCGCCATCCTCTTTCGCTCCACGTGGATTTATCTTCCAGGCTCCCACTGGCTTGTCGTCCTTCAAGTTCGAGCCTCTCACTCCTCGCTCAGCAGACGCCTTCCTCACACCGAGGTCTGCCTGTTTTCCCTCTTGTTTTTTGTTGAAGATATTTAAAACACCGTAAAATAATAGCCCAATTATGTCAGTAAATATTAAACAACACGGTACCAGAGATGTTTGTCTTTGGAGCCTCTTAAGAAAATTGTATGATTTTAAAACTTGGGAGTTGTTTCCTATCTCACTGCCATATTTTCATTCTTCCTGCCTAGCCCCAGCTTCAGCATTCCAGAGATCCCCGCTTTCAACGCTGAGCCTCAGGCTGAGCCAAGCGAACCCTCTCCTGCTAAATCTCCTCGCCGCTCTCCTCCACACACCTCTCAAACGATGGCCCCTCTTGCTCCAGGCAGCCCCCTGGAATCAAAGCATGACGTACCATACTTCAGGTGGCATACCTCTTTTTTTTTTTTTTTTATATCTTTCTCGTCATCTGTTGTTCTGTTTTCCCAGTTGATTCAAAGTTCTTACAATCTTTTTTATGTTATTCAGATTGGAAATTGTCAATGAGACGGACAGACTGACGACTCTGTGTGTCGACTGGGAGCCTAAAGTGGAAGATGAGTCCATCCCAGAAGAGAGTGAGTGTGTCATGCTCAATATGTGACTATATTTAGTGGCGTTTAAGGGGTAAAAATACATTATTCCCTAACTTGAACAGTTGTAATTCAGTGTCTTTCTTGCTCTTGTCTTGTTTAGTGAGAGACCGCATGCGTACCGCAGTAGGCCAAGCGAGGCTGTTGATGAAAGAGCGCTTCAAACAGTTCAGCGGCCTGGTGGACGACTGCGATCTGGGCCGAGGGGAGAAGATCACCACCTGTACTGACCTGCAGGGATTCTGGGACATGGTGTATTACCAGGTGAGTGGGCCTCACGAGAGGGACAACACATTGTTTTCAGACACCAAACCCATCAGAAGATAAGTATATACAGTATATTTTGAACTTCTGCTTATCTTTCAGGTAGAGGATGTCCAAAAGAAGTTCGACGCTCTTAAAGAAGCAGAGAGCCGAGGCTGGGCGGAGGAGCACAAGCCACCGCCGCGGCAGAGGAAAGTAGCGAAGGTGAAGACTCTTTGCAGTGTATTTTCTAGGGCTGTCAATCGATAATAATATTTAATTGCATTGTTGTCCATAGTTAATCGTGATTAATCGCACATTTTTTATCTGTTAAAAATGTTCCTTAAAGGGAGACTTGTCAAGTATTTAATATTCTTATCAACATGGGAGTGGACAAATATGCTTTTTTATGCAAATGTATGTGTATATTTATTATTGGACTCAATTAACAACACAAAACAATGACAAATATTGTCCAGAAACCCTCACAGGTACTGCATTTAGCATAAAAAATATGCTCAAATCAACAGGCAACAACAGCTGTCAGTGTGTCAGTGTGCTGACTTGACTATGACTTGCCCCAAACTGCATGTGATTATCATAAAGTGGGCACGTCTGTAAAGGGGAGACTCGTGGGTACCCATAGAATGCATTTTCATTCACATATCTTGAGGTCAGAGGTCAAGGGACCCCTTTTGAAAATGGCCATGACAGTTTTTCATCGCCAGAATTTAGCGCAAGTTTGGAGCGTTATTTAACCTCTTTCGTGACAAGCTAGTATGACATGGTACTAGTTTCATATGATACCAGGATATTCACTCTAGCTTTAAAACTGAGCCTGCTACAACCTCTGAAAGATTGATGTTGCGTTTATGTGTTAAAGAAATTAGTGTCGTTAAAACAAATTTGCGTTAACGCCGTGATAACTTTGACAGCCCTAGTATTTTCTAAAGATTTAACAATATGATCACATGTTTAAAATAGGTTTGTTTGCTCTGTTTATGGGCAAAAAGTGTCATGATGTGGATAGTAAGACGCATCTGTCCTGTGCCGTTTGATAGAAACCACCATCAGCTGCACCCGCCAAGCCAACAGGAACTAAAGCAGCAGCAGCCAAGTCTCGCCTGGCTGCAGTGAAAGCGGCCATGAAAGCCAAACAGCAGGCAGCCGAGGCGGAGAAAGCAGCAAAAGACGCTGGTAACGAAGAGGACAACCACAGCCTGAACTCTCAGGAACCACAAGCAGAGCTCCAACCGCCGGTGGTCTTTGACGGCGGCTTCTTCCAGGTGGAGAGCCCAGCCAGACGATCGGGTGAGAGGAAAATTGCCGAAGGGCCTTGCTTTCATGTCATTTGTCAGTTTGCTTGTGTACTTTTCCTCGTTGGACTAATAACCGTGTTGTCATATTGTCGCGTCTGTAGGATCAGTGAGGAGATCCGGCCGTGTGAGTGCTGCCGCGCTGCCTCAGGCCTCTCCCTGCTCCAACTACCTCACACCTAGAAGAGTCACCCGGCGATCCCTCGCGCTGGCACAGACTCCCCTCCACCCCGCCGCCTCTCCTGCGCAGCCCATCCACACTCCTTCCCACCTCCGTCTTTCCCTCAACCGAACCCCAGCACAAGCACCAAAGTCTCAACACGGCACTCCTCAGTCATGCCGCAACAGAAAGGACGCCGTAAACGTCTCCCTTTGTTTCTCACCCGTCGAGGAAGTGCTCTCAGATGACGTCTCCATGCAGGAAGACGCCGCTTCTGTTCCTGAATTGAGCACGCCTGTACATTCACTTCCGTCCATTTGTGTAGTCGAGGAGCAAGAGGAACCAGCGGTTGACCTCCCTCTCTCTCCAAGACTTTCCCTCTCTCCATGCAAAACAACTTCACCAGCCTCCGAGGCCCCTGAGCCCTCATCATCCCTGAGTTTCACGCTGTCACCCTACATGACTCCCAGTCAGCCTCCCATCTCCTCACCTGCTGTGCAGGGCCTTGTTGATGCCCAAGAGTCTGTGTGTGATACACCAGACAGCTCAGCTGTCGAGGTAAACACATTTTCAGGCTTCACCAAAGAGAGAGCGAAACCTCAGCCTTGATAGGATGCCATTTATTAAAAAGCTGTTTTCTCTTGCTATACAATAAAGTTATTCTCTTGTAATTTCAAGGAAAATCCTGCGTTGGATTTTGAGCGTTACTTCCAGCCTTCACAGAGATGCAGCCTGTCACTGCGGGAGACGGTTGCCGTAGAGACGCTGTCCCCCATGGCGGTGGATGGAGAGATGGAGAGTCCCAGAGGTCAATCAGAGGACCTGCTTACTCAGCAGGAAGCAGGTATGATTGATGCCCATAGGTACTGTGCATGCACGCACTCTGTGTACACCTTGACAACAAAACTAGAATTAATATTAAAGGGAATTTGAGTAGTAAGTAATATGTTTATCTTTTAATAAATCACACGTGCATGCTGCAACTTTCAGAGAATATGTTGCCTGGTTATAAGGGAATACCACACTGAGCCTTCTTCTGGTTTATTTTAAACAGATGTTTTAAATTGCACATTTTACTGTCTTCACTGCTATGCTCACTTCTCACTGTCACTACAGCACATCCAGCGGTGTCTTCGGTGTTTACTCTTCAGTCACCACAGGTCAAAGTTTTTTCCTTTTTGAATCATTTCTTTACTTCCAAATATTGACTTTTTTTTAACCTTTCAACTATCACTTTTATTTATTTATTTCAGCCGTATTATTGCTGAATATTCTCACAGTATTTTTCTTTGTGTATTTTTCAGGTCCAGACAGCCGAGTCGGCGATGCTTCTCTTCACCCCGGACCTGAAGGACCGGATACGCCAGTCTGTCTGCCCGAGTGACCTCATGGTCTTCACCCCTCCCTTCTAATGTGCAGCAAAGAGATTTTCTTTTACAAGTTAAAGTTTTTACATATATTGACTACTTTTGTTACTGTATTTTGGAGAAAAAAAGGTATCTGAGTGATTCTGATTTTATATTTTTAGATTACTGAAATATAGTGTTGCGTTCTGATTAAAGTTCTAGTTACAACAAGCCAGTGGCCGTCCAATGACTCTTCATTTACATCCAAACACAAATCGGCAGTGCACTCAGTGCTTTTATTAGTCACTTGTATTTGAAGGCTCTTGGCGTTTTTGTTGGGTTTGGGCTGTGTGGATAGTTCAGGTACAGAACAGCGTGCTTCATCCTGCGTTCATTGGGTTTCTCTGCTGCATCTCGTGTCATTCATCAGCCTTCTTGTGCCTTGTCAAACTGTAACACAATACAGTACATCACTGAGCACTACACGTGTATATGGCACAATAATGTAAGTAAAGGAGCAGTAGGATGACTTGGCAGTTCACATCCAAGAGGCCGAGATGACACTGGAAGGGAAGCTTCAGGGAGGGAAAGTGATAAGACGCCATCTAGTGGCTGTGTTTATGTAGAATAAGCATGTCTTTAATTCTCAAAGCTGGGAACAAACCACTGCTGTTCTTTCTAGTTAAATCTCATGAGTAATGATGCATTACATAGCTAATACATTGACTGCATAATACTAATACATCTTAGCTGTTGGGCTTTGGCCAGAGCGATGCGTCTCTGGGCCTCCTGGCGGAGCTTCTCCTCCTTCATGTTCCTGGACACTAACTGGTTGTATTCAACAGCCGGGAAGAAAAAATGGTTGAAGAACTGATGGATCGTCTGTTCCCAGAGCTCCACTTCACGGTCTCTGGCCTCCATCTCTCTGGTTTGCATGTCCTTTCCTTCACCTCTAGGCTCTTCTGTGTGCTCTACAGGAAATGTGATACAATATACAGACGTGGACAAAATCGTTGGTACCCTTCCGTTAAAGAAAGAAAAACCCACAATGGTCACTGAAATAACTTGAAACTGACAAAAGTAATAATAAATACAAATTTACTGAAAATGAACTAATGAAAATCATACATTGTTTTTGAATTGTGATTCAACAGAATCATTTTAAAAAACAAACTAATGAAACTTGCCTGGACAAAAATGATGGTACCCTTAACTTAATATTTTGTTGCACAACCTTTTGAGGCAATCACTGCAATCAAGCGATTTCTGTAACTCAATGAGACTTCTGCACCTGTCGACAGGTATTTTGGCCCACTCCTCGTGAGCAAACTGCTCCAGCTGTCTCAGGTTTGAACGGTGCCTTCTCCGAATGCATGTTTCAGCTCCTTCCACAGATGTTCAATAGGATTTAGATCAGGGCTCATAGACGGCCACTTCAGAATAGTCCAATGTTTTGTTCTTAGCCATTCTTGGGTGTTTTTAGCTGTGTTTTGGGTCATTATCCTGTTTGAGGACCCATGACCTGCAACTGAGACCAAGCTTTCTGACACTGGGCAGCACATTTCGCTCCAGAATGCCTTGATAGTCTTGAGATTTCATTGCACCCTGCACAGATTCAAGACACCCTGTGCCAGATGCAACAAAGCAGCCCCATAACATAACCGAGCCTCCTCCATGTTTCACATTAGGTACAGTGTTCTTTTCTTTGGATGCTTAATTTTTTGCCTCAAAAGGTTGTGCAACAAAATATTAAGTTAAGGGTACCATCATTTTTGTCCAGGCCAGTTTCATTAGTTTGTTTTTTAAAATGATTCTGTTGAACCATAATTCAAAAGCAATGTCTGATTTTCATTAGTTAATTTTCAGTGAATTTTTATTTATTATTACTTTTGTCAGTTTCAAGTTATTTCGGTGACCATTGTGGGTTTTTCTTTCTTTAACGGAAGGGTACCAACAATTTTGTCCACGTGTGTATATTCTATATAGTCATTGCATGAATTTAATGTCCTTTCACTTTCTGAACATAGCATAAATAAGATTGCTGAAGTCTTCTCTTCTACGATTTAGACATACATATACTGTATGTATGTTTAAGTACAGGCATATAAAACATAATTTGAAAGGACCAGAAAATAAAAAGCAACAAAACAAACCTGCAGATAGAGGTTCCTCACTGACTTCAGCCTTGACCTCTTGCTGACTCACCACGTCCTGAGCAGTGGATAATTCTGCTGTGTCACTTGTCTATGATAAGATGTAAATAAAATTATATTTTATTAGAGATTTCAGCGACGTCATATAGCCGAGCTCACAGCATATTTCACTAATACAAGCAGCAGGGGTGTATCAATATTGATAATACTGGATATTTAGATGTCTTATGTTGGCTGTGATATTGTTGCATTGTTTCAGCAGCAATTGGGAATTTCTGGTAGAAGCATTAACACATTTTCTTTTTTTGCATGCTAGATTGTCTGTTGCAACCAACCTCCAATGACTTGGTGCTAGAGATTTCAGGACTGATGGGGGAATTCACTGGAGCTACCACCTGCATGGAAAGAAACCGTAAAAAGTTACTCTTTGTTTTTTTTCTAGTGCAGAATTTACAGTTTCCAGAGGTCATGAGAGGCTTGAGTAAGGATCTCACCGCCTGGGAAGGGCTGTTTGTAGTCTGCGAGATTTCCTCGATGGCCTCCACCTCAGGAGGTAGATCCCTCCTGGCCTCAGCATCAGGGCTGGATGGTGACGGGCCCTCCTCTTCCTCCAGGCCTTCAGAAACCTGCTGACACTTCACCTCAGCAGAGCCCAGAAGTACCTCGAAAAACTCCAGGAATGTAATCTGAAGCACAAAGAGCAGGACGGAAGGGGAACGGAATACACAAAAAAAGGGTAAGTCGATTAATGCTAATCTGTCAATGGGCGCTGAAAAATAATGAATGGTGTAAACACCACAGGCAGACCTCCAGATCCAGACAGGAGGTCAGGTAGCTGGGGTCTTGGCTCTCTGCAGTGATGATCTGCAGCAATCTCGCTGTGGTCAGGTTATTGTCCAGCAGATGGAGATCCTAGCAGGGGTTACAAGAAACTACTGAGCAGCCCTCTGGTTTTGTTGTAGTAACAAGCATCAGAAACTGCATCAATTTCTTCTAAATGATAAGAAGTTACTATGCACAGTAATCTTTGTGTTACAGTCTGTAACACCTTGAACATCCACAGCAGGTGTCGGCAGGTCATGGTCTGGTCACCTCTGGCAGCATTGACTTTACAGTAAGCCTGATAGACCTCCCAGCATTTCTTTAAGTAGCTCTCAGCTACCACTGCACAGTCTGGCTGCCTAAACAGGAAGCCTAGATCAACACAGCTACAGTTAATGAGAACAGCCATTACTGCGTAATATAGAGCTAAGCAAGGGTGTTGAATCAGTTCCTGTAGGTGTGTCGTCTCAGAAAAAAACGTGCAAAAAGACCCAACAAACGAGGAACCTGAAAACTGATAATGCCTCTTCTTATGCTGTAATAAATCAGTTTGCAGGTCCCTTTGTCATCTAATATGTGTATGTGTGTGTGCACTTGAGCCATGTATAATATAATATTGTTAGCACCTTTTACATTCTTAGAATTAGGAAGGATGTTGTCTGTCATCAGTTTGGAAAAGCAGGCTGCCAGAAGGTTGTTTTGTGACCTGTGAAAAGAAGAGAAGGGATTCTTTCTGTGAAGTGTTTCCCCGCTCAAAATCAGTTACCAAGGATAAAAAGTTAGAGTTGGAGAAACAGCTGTGCTTTGAGCTAAATGCTAAAGTCAGCATGTTAACATGCTCACAGTGTGTCACATGTTGATGTTAAGCAGGTATAATGTTCACCAACTTAGTTCAGCGTGTTAGCATGCTAACATTTGTTAAAGAGGACCTATTATGATCATTTTCAGGTGAATACTTGTATTTTGGGTTTCTACTAGAACATGTTTACCTGCTTTAATGTTCAAAAAAACACTTTATTTTTCTCATATCGGCTCTGCTGCAGCACCTCTTTTCACCCTCTGTCTGAAACGCTCTGTTTGAGTTAAAGTCTGCTCTGATTGGTCAACAGAACCAAACTCTTCGGGCTTTGCTCCTACTGTGTTGTAACTAGCTTTGTTTGAGGGCGTGCCAAACTAGCCGCTTGGCAGGTATTATGCAAATGTGTTACTTGGTGACATCAGCAAGTTACGGAAGAAAAGGCAGGACTTCAAGCAAGGCGTTTCAGGCAGTTCAGGAGCAGTGTTTCTGTGGGGGAGAGAAACTCTTTGGCGTGGACTTTGGGCTTTGTAACTTTGCAGACCTTTTACATGCACTAAAAACTATATAACACACTAACAGAAAGGGAAAAAGCATAATAGGTCCTCTTTAAATAAAAAGTTAATTATTAAGAGATACAATTGTTTCATTAATTGGTTATGATCTGTTAATGAGGAGCCATTCCTTACACCATGTCCTTATGATAGATGTGGTAGGCCACAACCACTAGACCGCTGAGGAGTCTACGCAGGAGCATGGGAGTGAAGGGAGAGTGGATCTCTGCTGTTGTAGCATCCTCTGAGACACACAGAGTAGAAACACTGTTATTGTGGAGCTATCAATGCCCCGTCCTGTATATGTCAGGTGGATCAATATGTGGGAGTGATTGTGAGTGCTAGTCCTTCTCACCTCTGATAAAATGGTCTATCTGTGTCAGAGTGATGCCGTGATGGTGGATGTTGCAGTCTTTGAACAGGCGCCAGAGCTGCAGGCGGGACAGCAGGAAGGTGTTGTCTGGGGAGTGGGCTTGACCAAGTCTGCTGTAGAAACTATAGACGGACCTCAGCTCTCTCACTTGCCTCAACACCACTAACTCCACCTGTTACACACAAGCAACCGTATGGAGTTGAGATAAGGACGTGGGAAAAAGATCATATGTTGCAGTGGAAAGCGGGACCTGACCTGTTTGCGCTCAGCGTCGCGCTTTCTCTCAGGGATTTTCTCCAGAAGACAGTCAATGTTCAGAGCCATATCTGAAAGAAACAAGATTGTATCTTCCGTTTTACCAGGCAGAGGAGGAGTGGGACCATTGTTTCCATCCAGATCGTGTGTCATCATCTGATCGTCCACAAGCTCTCCTTCGAAAACACGCCCATCCTCAAAAGTGAATTTTCCCTATGAACCATAAAGTACATTAACTTTTAGAAATGATGGTAATTACATACTGTACATGTGAATTTAACTGAATTTGGGGACATACGTGTATTGATTGTGAGAGGCAATTCTGTATCATTGACCAACCTTCCCATGTTTTTTATTCTCCCTCCATTCTCCTTCATAGATCGGACCTCCGGCGTAGTAAAAGGTCCCCTGCCCGTGTCTCTGACCCTGAACGAAATCTCCACTGTAATGATTGCTCTGGGAATAATGGGATAGATCTGCTCGCCTCAGGATCCAGACGTGTGTGCCTCGTCCATGCTGCCAGAGAAGAGAACAAAAACACAAACAGGATTGTTTTAAAGAGGACCTGTTATGCTTTTTCCCTTTCCTTTAGTCTGTTATATAGTTTTAGTGCATGTAAAAGGTCTGCAAAGTTACAAAGCTATTGTCCTAGAATTTGTGCAATATGTTGGGGTTAGTGGTTTGCTTTCATACCTGGATTCCATTCTGCCACATCCCTTCATACTGCTGTTGCAGTTTTATCCACCTCATCGTGCCTTCTCCGTGTCTCAGGTTGTTCTTCCACTCGCCAGAGTAAATGTTACCAGAGGGGTAGCTGTTAAGACACAGATGTCACCTTGGGGCGGTTCAAATGCCACTCAGGCTACAGATTAGATCATGTACTCCATTACATACTGTCTCACTCCCCATCCCTCTCTGTTGTTCTTCACCCAGTCGCCTTTGTACCAAGAGGTCTTATCTTGGTTGTAATACACGGTTCCCTAAACACAACAACAAGAGAACCGATTTTTTTTTTAAAAACTTTAAAAAAAAGACTATACCTGATGTGAATTGGTGGATCATACCTTTCCGTGTCTCTTGCCCTGATCCCACTGCCCTGTGTAGAACACAACATTTTTTGCACATTTGTAGTTTCCAGTCCCGTGTCGTATACCATTGTACACTTCCCCCTCATAGGAGCTGCCATCCAGCCAGGTGTAGGCGCCCTGGCCCATGGGCATGTTGCACACAAATTCTCCCTGTTGGATTAGAAATAGAAAACCCCTGTCAAACTCCTTGTTTTATCACATTCTATTTCATTTGACCTTACTGAATTTTATTTAATTTTGTATGTATACAGGATGCATGTTTAGATTTTTTTTGTAATCAAATGTGATTTGTTTTATGCATTGGAAATTAACAAAAGAAAATGCATAATTCAAAACAAAACATTAATTGAAAAAAAAATAATAATAATAAAACAATTACTAATAATGATGATAATAAATCCCCCCATCCCCCAAATAGATCGCCATGTAATACACTAGGCCAGTTAAGTTACATAAATTCATGGAATTTACTTAAGGTTAAGAAATGTTATGTACACATTGGTAATTGTAAAGCACTTTGCTTAAGAAACTATCAAACTAAAGTTCATTGCAGCTATCATAATATATCATTATTGTGCCCTACCTCATATTTCAATCCATCTGTCCGTGTGAAGACACCACGTCCATCCATAAGTCCCTCAGAAAACATCCCCTTCAGAAAAACGAAAAAAAAGTGACTTCATGGAATAGTTTTATTCATCCTTATGGAAATAGGAGCATAGAACACACATTTCTGGTGAATTTCCTGAGTGTATTCAAGAGTGCATTTTAAGCAAAGTCAAAATGTATTTTGCATTACACAGGAGTATGACAACTATTTCATTTAAGAAAATATGTTTCACTCAGTTTCAAATAATTTGAAAAAGAATATTCTTCCCATTGAAATATTTCAAATATAATTAGCAATATTTTTTTAATTTAAGTGAATGAACAATATATAAATGCTCTACAATAGGCTAAGGCCCAGCCAACATTTATATGTGGGGCCCATGTGGGTAGTAAATGGGCTGAAAAATGGGCCCTATATGGGATTGTCCGCGGGTTCCATAATGACCCAATGTCAATTACCCACATGGATTCCATGCAGGATTACAATGGGTGTTATGTGGGCTCCAACTGAGCAACATACCCAAGACCCATCTTGGTCCTAGCTTTAAGTTCTATGTGGGTACTACATGGGGACTCCATGGGCTGAAATATGGGTTGTAAGTGGGTTTGTCCACAGTTTCTATGTTGGCCCCATGCACTAATTTCCCATTAGTGACCCAACTAGGACCCACATGGGTAGCATGTGGGACGAACTTAGTTGATCCAAGTGGGCCCCAGATAAGATATGTATGTATATACATACCCACTTGGTACCCAGGTACCCCCAGCACAACCCATGTGGGGCCCACATAACCATGTTGGCTGGGAGTATGCATTTACTGTATTGTAAAATAATGTGGCGTTATTTGCAAAAATAGTCTACCTTGTACACATGTCCTCCTTCAAAACAAGCAACCCCTTCTCCATGAAACTGGCCTTCACAGGTTTCTCCTTCATGTCTGTCAATGAGACACCAACATATACGTCACTTCCGGTCACAAGTCCCTGGACATTTATTATAACTGGATTTTTGGCAGGAAAAATAAAATAAAACTAATAAAGAATTAATAATTATGTAATGTTTAAAGTTATGAGTATAATTTACCTCTTTACGACTAAGCTTAAGAGTGAGGGTAGTTCATTAATGTCATCATTCTCAGGCTGCTCATCCTGCAGGTCGGTTTGTTTCTGCTCCACATCCGCTTTTAAAGCATCAGAACAGCTCACTAACTCTTCTGTTTCTCTTCCTTCCGCTGTATGAGGCAGCTCAGAGTCGCCGCACGTTTCCTGTTCATCGTTTTTCATCGTATTTTTGTCGCTTTCTTTCTTTTCCTGTGTCATTTAACGCCGTTTATTTATCTCTAACTCAAGCTAGAATCATCTCCATGGTAACGGCGGTCACAACTACCGCAACCGGTAGCAGTCAAAAAGGGTAATACAGTAACCATCTACTAGCAGTGATTTAACAACACGGATGACAAAAAGTGACATTATCTGGTTTAATTACCCTATTATTTGGGTGTTAAAATATCTGAAAAAATAGTATTTACATTACAGATAACAGAGTGTTATATCTTGTTTATTTGCCTCATTAATTGGGTGTTAAACTTATTTTTAAATAATATTTTAAAAATACAGACACCAGAAAGTGTGATATCTTGTTTATTTACCCCATTATGGGTGTTAAAATATAAAAAATATTGATTTACCAATACAGATAAAAGAAAGTGTGATATCTTGTTTATTTACCCCATTATGGGTGTTAAAATATAAAAAATATTGATTTACCAATACAGATAAAAGAAAGTGTGATATCTTCTTTATTTTCTCCGTTAATTGGGTGTTAAAATATAAAAAAATATGACTTTGTGATGCAAATTACAAATACAATCAGAACATAACAGACATTAAAAACATAATAAACAGTCAACACCGAGCATTTGAAAAATACAGTTATCTGTGGTTTGGACTCAGTGTTTAACAGAAATAAACTGGAAAGAAAGCACATTCCAGTTATATTAATTAAGCCGGTGTAAAGTGAGATTCTCAGTTTTGTGAGATGATGTCCAGGTTGGCGAGGTGTCTCATGGTGGGCCTGCCATGAGGACAGTTCCACGGATGCTCGATCTCCCCCATGTGAACCAGGAGCTTCTTCATCTCACTCACACTCAGGGCAGTGCCGATCATCACCTGGAAACGGACATAAACAAAACAATAGATAACATGTCAGGAAAATAGTAATGTTATTCAAAACTGACCTTGTAGATATTTAAAAAGGACCATCACTGTGTTTTTACATTTTATAGACTACAGAATCACAAACACCTTAAGTGATCCTAATCTAAAGCCAAAACCTGGTCTTTGTAAATTTCTGAAAACACTTTAAAAGTATTTATTATCAGCAGAACTCACAGATTTTCGACAAGATCGGGAGGCGAACATCTGCCTGACGCGAGACGGTCGACACATGACCCCCGGACTGTCACTCAACATGAAGATCAGCTCTTCAATGTCGGCTGGGCCAAACGTCCAGTTTTTACTGGTGGGCAGAGATACCAGCTTAACCCTCTCCATCGCCTGAGCTGCAGTCACAATAAAAAAAATGTTGGTTTAGTATTCGTAATCATCAAAATAACTGAGCTTAAACTCATATTTATTCACTCATATTTAAATGTTCATACCGTCCTCGTCGACAAGAAATTCAAAGCCATTCTTTCTGAAAATCTCAATGTTCTCCATGAGGACATTTTCACTGACAGCAGTGAGGTGAAGCTTCTGAGGGCTGCAAACATAAAAGGAAAAAAACTGATTATTAAAAACACAATTTGAAAAAATGCATGGCAAAATTCATCAACTGCTTCAGATTCTTACGCTATGAGTTTCTGTCCTTGGAGCACAGTATGCTGCTGCAGCATCTCAAAGTTGTATTTCTCATCCGTGGCGTGCTGGTCGATCATGAAGATGTCTGAGTTGAGTTTGGTGATGATGAAGCCCAGGTTAAACTGGCCGATGATCTCCATCTCTTTGAACATGTCTTTACTGTAGAGATGAAAGAAAAAATTTATTTACTGTTGTGGAAATAACACTTTAATATTAAGTTCAGGAGTAGTTAGAGGAGTAAAATCCCACCTGATCTCTTTCTTGAGCTCGTCTTCTGCACTTTGGTTTTCTCCGGGGTTGATCTTGGCTCTGAAGCGTCGATAGCACAGATCGTCGCCGGCCCTCTGTTTCTGTACGTCCTGTAACCTCTTTACCTTCCCCGCCAGCTCTTGGAAAGAGAACTGGAGGGGCAACGTCTTCTTCTGTAGGCAGACTGGAGCATCCACCGTTGAGGAGGGTTTCAAAAAAGTGTTGGATTTGTGTTCTGTCCTGGCCCTCTTGGCATCTGGGCTCACAGTACACAGTGGCGCAGTCTGTAACTCTGGGTGTTCAGGAACAGTGGGACTGTAGTCTGGCATTTCTTCGTTTTTAACACTGTCAGTGGCCAGTTCAGGAGAACTGAACTCCAGGTCAGAACACTGAACATCTGGCGTTGGAACAGCGACGTCACAGCTGGACACGGCGCTGTCTTTTTCAGAGTCTGCATCACTGCATGACATCCTTCCGTACCTGAACCCATCTAGCACCGAATTTTTCACTGGGGAGCATTTGGCTTTGGGTTTCAAAGGAGATGTCACACTTGGGCTGCAGGGAGGAGACTTGACAGTGTCCTTAAAAAAAGACTGCATTGTTTTCTGTGTTGGGCCACTGTTGGCAGCTTTTGCCGCGTTTGACTTGTTCCCAGAATTGGAGCTGTGGTGACTTGAAAAAGCAGCTTTTAGGCCGGCCAGGTTTAGGGACGACTTTGGGCTGCGAATCATTGGTTCCATGTCCTCTCCAGGTTCTGGCTCATTAGATGGGACAAATTGACAGATTTCAGACGCAGATTTTGTATCTAGAGACAAGTGACAAACAGTCAAAATAAAAGCACTGGAAAATCTCTCAGGGATATTAGTTTGCGAGTGTGCATTTTCTGTTCTTACTGGAGCTGGGCATGGGTGTGTAGTTCAGGCTGATCTTATTGACTCCGGCCTCGTACATGTTGATGAGAGAGGACTTTAGAATCGCCAACAAGAGTTTCTCCTCCTGAAGGAAAATCTGTCGTTTGTCCGGGGTTACATTCACGTCCACACACTCTGAAATAACACCACAAAAACAACCCCATGTAGTCCAGAAAGTCAGTAATAAGTGTTTCAGAAATATCTTCAGTTCAGCAATTTTCTTACCAGAGGCAACAGCTATGTTCAAGGCGACAAATGGATATTGATGTCTGTTGTACATATGATACACTTCATTCACAAGTTTGGTCACCTGCAAATTGGGAAAAAAACTAAGATTAGAACATATCTTCATAGGAGAAGTTATAATTTTTTGACAAATAGAGTACCCCAATAAACACTTAAAATCGGCTCACAACTAGATTATAGTGTGTTCGAAACCATTATTAAATGTTTGTATACTGCTTATAAATGACAAATAGGTGGACTTAAATTACCTTAAGGGGATCACATGGCCGGTTGTTGATGAAAAAGAACTGCCTGTCTGTGGCACTTCTCCCAACACCATGGTCTCCTCGTGACACAAACCCTGTCATGCTGCCAAAACAGAGTTTTTTTTAATTAAAAAAACTGCTTTGTTTGCAGAGAATGCAGGACTTACATGCAATTGTATCACTTACGAAAAAAGCTGTTTGGGTAGGTCTGCATCTTTGAGTCCGTACTCTTCAATAACATTTTCTGCAGGTGATGCTTGCTGAAAAGGCAGAAGACTCTGTAGCTGCAGAAAAAAGGAAAAATGTTTAATATTTAGCAAACCAAATAAGGCAATTTGACAAAACTATTTGCATATTTTACTTTAACTGTTTAAGTGTTTTACTTATTGGTAAGCAGCATCTTAAAGAGCAGAGATATGGTGAGACTGACACCTCCTTCAGATTGCAAATAAACAGCATAATCAAAAAAAAGGTGTGAAAACAATGTCCCAACCTGTTTTGTTCCAAATATGGCCCCTATGTTGTCTCTCATGCTCTGGCTGCCGCTGGTGCTGAGGACTGTGCTGCGCTTTCCCTGCCCATTCTGGTTGGAGCAGGTGATACGCACTCCTGTAGAGATGATACAGTAGGACTGCAGGATGTGTATCATTTTGGCGTATTCCTGAAAATACAGAACAATGAAATATTGGGGGTTATGATAAGTTCTTGTCAATTTACAGTGTTACATTTCAGCAGATCATTTTTACATTGATTAACGTGTTTTTCCTTCACTGGCTTCCCTTCATGGTATGAAAATCAACTTGCAAAGTCTAGAAAGGTTTGAGACAAAGCAGATCATACTGAACATTCATATTGTTATAATACATTTTGTGATTAAAATATAACATGAATGGAAACCAATGGCTGCTTAGAATGTAGGAAAAAAGTTTATGCTTTGGAAAACTATCAAGAGTTTCATAAAAAGTATATGATTTGTAGTCACATAGTAGACTAAAACACACAAAAATTATCTTTTAATAACTGACCTTCTTAATATTGCGTTGGAACTCCTTGTATCGAACAGGCAGGGTGTAGAAGAGCTGCTGCAGGCTGACCGTGGTGCCTTGCTGCCGGGGATGTGGGGACCGCTGCACTAGGTGGCTTTTGTGATCAAACACCAGTTTGGTCCCCACCTGGCTGGACTCGTGGCACGTCACCACACTCAGGACACTGGAGCAGGGGGTCGGAGGGGATTTTAGAGGATGAGATGACAAGTAAAATAGGTGTGTGTGTACCAAATGGATGTGGCTGTTGAAGTGTTTTACCTCAGAGCACATAAAGAGCTGAGGGCTTCACCTCTGAAGCCAAATGTTTCCACGCGGATGAGATCAGAGAAATCCCTCAGCTTTGACGTGTGATGCTTCAACGCTGCGGAACAGACAGAATTCGTTTCACTTAACCAAAAACATTAGGCAACATGGTGGAGAGAAACAAAGCTGACACTTACTCAGTCCTTCAAAGTTGGCCTCTTCTACTCCTTTGCCATTGTCTGACACTTCCACTAGTTCAGCTCCACACTCCTTCAGCCTGACGTCTGTAACATGCAGCAGAAACATGATATTGGAATTTCTGCCCATATTTTGCTAAATCAATATCTCCTATTGTACTGGACATGGCTTTTTTTTTTAAAAAGACATAAATATAAGCATGTGCATCAATACTTACCAACATTGGTGGCCCCTGCATCAATGCTGTTTTCCACCAGCTCTTTGACAGCAGTGGCCAAAGTCAGCACCACCTGTCCTGAGCAGATCTGATGCACTGAGTGCTTGTCAATGGCCTTGATGGCTCCTGCAGGTTCAGAGCTGCTGAGAAGAAAACCAGCAATCAGTGATGTATAACTTTACCTTCTGTTAAATTATACTGCAGCAACAGATTTATACATGTACAACTAGCAAGAAAAAAATGCTGTGTTCTCTGATCTATGAGGAACACATGAGGATTGTGGGAATGTCAGGTGACTTTCCTATAAAACATGAAGTTCTACTAAAGTCAATACTAGTTGGAGAGTTGGCTGCCATGCCGAATTGTAGAGTGCATCCGCATTATTCATGTCAGCACCTTTTTTTTTAATTGCATGTCAATAGATAGCCTAAAGTTACATAATGATACATAAATTGTCAGATTTTTCAGTGAAGTTTGGTGCTGGTTCAAGTAAACCTATATGACAACAGGAAGTACTGGACGTAAAATGTAATAAGTGTTTAAAATAGAGATTTGCATGATGTAAAAAAATATATATCTGCAGGCATGTTAAATAAATAACTTACCAAGCATCAGACATCTTCAAGGACTGAAAGGCTTCAGGAGGAATTCATTCAAAATATGAAATGTTATTTAATCTGAAACAGGGAAAGGAAGAGACACCAACTAACATGTCACTTATTCGTGCAAAGGTAGCTAGTTTGCACCAGTGGTTTCACTAACTGTTAGTGCTAAACATTGTAGTGCAACCTCTTCGTTCACATCAAGTTGTAAACACACAGAAGTGAAGTTGTACCGCGCACTGCGCAGACTGTTCGAGAGCTTCACCCGTGCGCCAAACTGCGCAGGTTTGACTATTAAAACTAATATAAATGTTGCAAAACAGCAACATAACAAAACAAACACAAGACATACGAATAATAAAAGTGTCAAAAATAATACCATTGTACATAAATTAGTATTATTAAAGCCGTTGCCTCAAACTTTGTAGCATTTCATCATCAAACACACCGGAAACTGGAGATGTTAGGGCTCATCTGCATTTACCTCATATAGTAAAAACGAACAAATATTTTTTTGTTGCAGGGTCATTTTCTGTAGTTTGAAGCTGTACTATTATAAAACAACACGTGTGTTCATTTTTATACTAATTTTGGGGTAAAACATTTTTTATTAGTTAATATAATAATGTTATTTATAAAAATATAAAAAGTGAAGCACGTACATTGTCAGACGGTCCCTCCACGGCTGTTGAATCATGGCCGTGTGTTAACATGACAGTCCTCTAACCGTGTGGGAGACTAGTGAGAGAAATCTTTCACCTTGTCTTTATTATACATTCGTGGGATTTAAACACCGGAGAAGGAAGGATTTACTAAGTAGTTTGACGCAGTTTTTACTGCTTATATAGGATGTCGCTGTTGTGAATTGGGTAGTACTTTGTTTTGTCAAGTCATCATTATTTTTTTTTTACCTATAAACATGTTGAGTTCTTCATCCAGCACTGGACTGCTGAGGTCAGAGGATTGTTCTGGAAGCAGCAGCAACCTGCTGGTCCTTAAAGCCATCAGGAGACACGAGGTTGAGAGTAACGTCAGCTTGTTAAGTCTGGCAAGCGAAGAGGACGATGAAGTCCAGTTTGACAGTAAGCAGCTTTTCCTACTCAACTCCTGAACTCCATGGTGCTGACTAACGTGACTCAATGTTTACTGATCCTTATTGACTTGGCTTTATCCCACATTACCTGACACCATGATACCAGAATAAAACATCAGATTATGAATAGTTTTTTTTTATAAACAATATTTTTTATTGAATTTTACATATAAACATATATACACATACAGACAGACTAACAATATTAATAATTAAATTATACAATGAAATGTTTAGTCAGAATTTCAAAGAAAGAGAGACATGACATGTCATGTATTTCATTTTCATTTAATTTCAAAATGTATTTTGAACATGTAGAATACAAAAGGAAAAATAAAGAAAAAGAATGATCATACCAACAAGTGGACAATCAGAAACAAGTAGTATTTACATACAATGAAAAGCGTAAGAAAAATAAATTGTCAACACTTGATGCCTTGATTTACATATTGGAAAAGAAGTGAGAAGAAGTATAAACTTATTTAATCCCACCCCTTCTCCATAAATCAATTATTAATTATTAACCAGCTTCCTTATTATTTCACACATCTAACAAAGAAAACAAAGAAAATAAAAGATAAGACAAAATAAATAAATACCTCAAAAAACCAAAACAAAAAAAAAACCCAACAACAGCACTCAGCAACACACAACAGATACATTTGACTGTGACCCCTTGACGTCCAAGAAACTCCAACAAAGGTTTCCAAACATTTTCAAATTCTGCTGCTTTTCAGATTATGAATAGTTAAAGACTTTCTTTCCTTTATAAACAGGCAGAGGCGTAGTTAAGGAATTAAAGGCAATGCTCAATCCTAATCAACAGGCTTAAAGGGGTACTCCAGTAATTTGATATAGGACATTCATAAAGCAGGAGGACTAGTGCAAGACCGATTAAAAATAGACTGGTCAAATTAGAAGCAACGGATACTGGGACATCTAGACTTTTTGTTCCTAGTTTGTGTCAAGGTTCAAAATTGGTACATTTCCCATAATGCAACTTGATAACATATTTCATTAAACCCTTCCTGTCTGTTAAATGCAGCCATCTTTTAAACTACATGCCCCCAGTTTATAATGCATTTATTTTTTGTCATATGTTTGAAAACTCAAACCACATTTAGGGTTACCCTCATCATCAGGGTTATTTTCTCAGACTTTAGAAAGCCCCCTCCAGTGCCACAGAAGACTTTGTTCAGCTGTTTCACAGTACTCTCCACAACGAATAAATTGACCTTTATGTTTAAATTTGGTGTAATGCCCCTTTACTCATAATCTTGCAGGTGTCAAATAAATTTGCATGGGTCTAGTGACATCATCGATATGTAAGATATGTAAGACAATGAATGAATTTCTGTTTCAGGACAAGTCTAGACTTGCCACTCCACGCATCCTGCATTATGCATGAGAGTAAAGTGTGAAGTGTGTGGGGGATGAAAAAGCCCCTCCTTCCCATCCTGGCTCAGTGACCGAGTGTCTCGGCTTCCTCATGTGCTTACAGTCAGTGTGTGAGTACAGTAGGTGGAGGAGGCTGGTGTCTGCTGGACCAGGCAGATAAGCATTACTGCTGTGCACGCCCCCTTATGTATAAACAAGATGAGCTAATATTTCGCCTGGGAGGTGAACAGGATAATCATTAGTCCAGCTCTGTGAGTGCTTAATGTTGGACCAAAAGTGTTTTTATACAGAAAAAAATGGACCTAGGAGACAGAAGCATTGTTGAAAAGATAGCAAAAGTTATCGAAGAAGGTAAGACTACAAAGAAGGAATATTGTGATTACATGAGTATTTGATAGTCAAATATAATCTAAACTGTTGAATTTGTGCTACAAGAACAGAAACTGAACAAAGAATCATGTTGAAACAGTGAATTATTTTCTTTCCAGTGAATTGCTTCCACTTTCTCATTTCATTTTTTTGTATGCTCAGCTTCTGACACAGATAATAACCGTGAGTTGTTGATGGCTGGTAGACATTACCCGTCAATCCAAGAGTTTGCCTCAGCGATCCCCAACCACCTTCTCCTGGGGTCTCTACTGGAGCACCTGTGCTTCGTCTACGAGACCAATCCAGCACGCTCACGAACGCTGTTTAAAGGTACGTACTGAGATGTTGTACTGGAATTTACAGCTTGTAATTTACGCCGAGATAAGTGTATTTTTTTCCAAATTTAGTCGCAAATTATTTTGTTGTTTCCTCTGACAGTCATTGGTCAGCGTTTAGCTGCCATGAACCTCCTCTCACCTTTGGCTATAAGTGACGAGTTCAGCACCGTCAGACTGCAACACAACCGGGCCTTCACTGAGCTGCTTCATGCTGCCAGCTCCTCGCTGTATCCACAGGTAACTGGATAAATCACCAGCATGTCCGCTAGGGGGTATTGTTGTAGTACAGTGGGTTAATGTTGTCAAATTGGGACTAGGACTATTATGTAAAGTGGGTATTTGTATTTTGTAAAATAGGCTTGTGAATAAGAGTATTGATCAACTTATAGTTTTGTAAACTGGGAAATGCTTTAACAATTTACTAACTAGTTGATTCTCGTGTTAAAGAGGACCTATTGTGCTTTTTCTCTTTCCTTTAGTGTGATTTATAGTTTTTTGTACATGTGAACGGTCTGCAAAGTTACAAAGCCCAAAGTCCACTCCAAAGGGAGTTACTCTCCCCAACAGAAACAGTCCCGCCTTTTCTTCCGTTACGTGGTGATATCACCGAGTAACATATTTACATAATGCCTGCCTAGCAGCTAGTTTGGCACAGCCTTAAACAAAACAAATTAGAGCAGAGCTGGAGCGGAGTCTGAAGAGTTTGGGTCAGTTGACCAATCACAACACAGTGAGCCAGCTGACCAATCAGAGCAGACTGGGCTGGTATGAAAAAAAATAAAGCGTTTTCTTTAACATTAAAGCGTGTAAACATGTTCTAGTAGAAACCCAAAATACAAGCATTCTCTTGAAAATAAGCATAATAGGTCCCCTTTAAATGTTATCATATCCACAGTGTGGTTAGTAAGTTTATCCTCTTCTCATTTTGCAGGGACAACAAGGTCACGGCACAAATGCACACAATCCTACTGTAAGGTAGGTTGTACTTTGATTAGTTTTTAATATTGACTTACTTGCTATATTAAATATTTAAGTGTTGTGTAAGAGATGTTTGTTGTTGCCTTCCCACAGACCTAAGGAGGGACTGTTTCAAGCGCAGACATCGCGGTATCTTAGTGAATTTGAAGAAATATTTAGACTCGGAAAAGGGTCATATGGAAATGTTTTTAAGGTATTCCACTCTGTTCTACTCCATGCTATTTTTTAACACACTCCTCTAAAGAAGAACACCAGTTGATTGACACGATTATGTATTTGTAGGTTATGAATAAACTGGATGGACAGTTTTATGCTGTGAAGAAAATCCTTATCAAAAAAGTTTCAAAGGAGGACTGCATGAAGGTGGGCCATCAGCGTTTTATCTATAGACCATTTTCACGCCCAGAGGTATAACAGACTAATAATGACATTATTTGTTTGGCTCCAGGTCCTCAGGGAAGTCAAAATGTTGTCCAGCCTGCTGCATGTAAATGTCGTGGGCTATCACACTGCGTGGATGGAACATGTTCAGCCCGCGGCATGTGAGTATTTAACCACTGTCCTGTGACAAGTTTGTTGGGCTGAAATTAGTGAACAATAACAGGGGCTGTTCTTGTCTTAAAGAAGCTTATGTGACAAACAACTGTGTTGCAGATCCTGAGCCTCTCCTGCCTGCACTGGAGTCACCTGGACAACAAGACAGGTAGGATCAGTATCCAAGGTTAACTGATCTCACATTAATGGTCATTTTTACCATTTTCTGTCAAATGATTGAGACAATAATCAGCATATTAATCGATAATGGAATTATTCTTAAAGGTCCCATTTTGTAAAAGTTGAGAACGTCTTTTTTTTATTATATAGCAGGTTTAAGTCTTATAGAAATACCCATGGAGAAATATACACAGCCCGTATTCAGAAACTGTGCTTTTGAAACAATGTCAGGATTTCTGTAACTTTTTGATGTCACAACTGTACAACATCTCACAGTTTTAAACATAAACATTCGAAATGTGTCCCAGGTTGCGTCCGAAATTACATACTAACATGCTATTTAGTACGCTAAAACAGTATGTGAGATATTTCAGTATGTCCGAAACCTTAGTATGAAACCAATAGTACGCAAACTGCATACTATTTCCAGTGAAATATTACAGTATGCAAACTCTGGACACTACGACGGCATAAATATCCCACAATGCAACGCGGCAGTGACGACAACATTCATAACGAAAGTTGACGGACAGCTCTGTAAGATCAGTAACGCTTCAATTTAAGTGTTAGTAAGATAAGATTTCACTTTGCTAGGCGTAATATAGTTTTTAAATTAATTCAGTCTTTGATTCTCATAAATCATCGTTTTGGTCACATGAGGTTGGCATGGGTTACCATGTTTACACGTTTCCAACCGGCAAGGAGGTGAGGCCCAGGAAGTGACGATGTCAATTTCTGCTCAGTGCGTCCAGAAAGATACATACTGCTGTTCATTCACACAAAAGTATGTTAACCGATAGTACTCATAACGGGTATATATGTAGTGCATAGTTTGTGATTTCGGGCACAACCTAAATTCAAGAAAATAATCAGCATATTAATCGATAATGGAATTCATCTTAAGTTGCAGCCCTAATATTATTTATTAGGTTTATTGATACTTAATATTTTGGATGAATTACGGACTTGATTAATATAACAAGTAAACAAGCAAATGTTTTACTAAAATGTCTTTTCTCTTGTCATTGACCATTAAAATTAGTTCTCAGGGCATGTAAAATGCAATAACAGTCATTATTTTGTCCAACAACACTAAATCTATCTTAGCTCTTTCATTCGCAGCTCTGATGAGATCTCTGACAGCAGCTCCAGCTCCTCCATAGTTTTTGAAAGCCTCAGTCAAGCACAGACAGATTCTGCATCAAGTGCCAAAGTACCCCCAAGAGAGACGGAGCCCGTCAAAGCTTTCATTCCAACCCAGGAGAAGGGCCAGGTGGTGTGTGCCCAGACGATGCGCCGGATCCCAAAGAATTACGTCCCCTGCGTGTTCCTGGGACAGGGAGGTGCCTCGAAGCAGAGCTCCAAATGTCCTGCTATGGCTTGGGACGGCTCGGTGCTTATAGAGGAGGAGTCCAGCAGGAGTAGCATCGAACTGAACAACAACTCCTGCATCGACAAGGAGTTTCAGCAGTGGCCTGACCAACGCACAACAAAGCCTTCTAAAGAGGTAGGTACTTAAAGAGGCTTTCAGTGATCCGACAAATTAGTAGAAAGCTAAAGATTGCCATGCTTTGTAACTTACTGAAATTAAAATGTGTAATTTGTTTTAGTTAGTTTAGTTTTTTAATTAGTTAAAGAGGACCTATTATTCTTTTGTGCTTTTTCCCCCTTTGTGTTGTATAGTTTTTTTGCGCATGAAAAAGGTCGGCAAAGTTACAAAGTCCACACAAAAGGGATTTATTTCTCCCCCATACAAACACTGCTCCTGAACTGCCTGAAACGTCTTGCTAGAAGTCCCGTCTTTTCTTCCGTAACGGGATGATGTCACCAAGTAACACATTTTTTATAATATACCTGCCTAGCGGCTAGTTTGACACGCCCTCAAACAAATCTAGTTAGAGCGGAGCTGGAGCGGAGTCTGAAGAGTTTGGTTCGGTTGACCAATCACAACAGAGTGGGCCAGCTGACCAATCAGAGCAGACTGGACTTTTTGAAGGGGGCAGCGAAGCGAAGCTCAGACAGAGGGTGAAAAGAGGTGCTGCAGCACAGCCGTTAGGAGAAAAATAAGTGTATTTCTTAGCATTTAACATGTAAACACGTTCTAGTAGAAACCCAATATACAAGTATGCATCTGAAAATGAGCGCAATAGGTCCTCTTTAAAAAAAAAAAAGTTACAGTGAAACTTGCACTTAAAATGATGTTAAGTTTTCATTTATGGTTTGTCTGTGTCTGCAGGTACAGTTCCACCTGATGCTCTACATCCAGATGCAGATGTGTGAGCGTTCACTGAAGGACTGGATCTCTGAGAGGGACACCAAGCCCAAAGAAGAACAAGCCTCAAAATGTAATTGTTTAAGACAAACATTACTTTACAAAATGCTTATTGTTTATTATAAAATTACCTCAAATACAATTTTGGGGAAAAAAACATACTTTTGTATTTTCAGGTCCGTATGGATGTGTTGATACCGAACACACACTCAGCCTGCTGAGGAGGATACTTGAAGGAGTGGAGTACATTCACTCCAGGGGAATCATGCACAGAGACCTGAAGGTAAGGTGCTTCGATACATTTTATTTGAGGTCAGGTTAGCTTAATGCAAACTTTTGCAGTCACACGTAGTTTGCATTGACACACAGGTGTCAACTAAGAGTTATGTCAAAGAAGTCGTTAAAAGAGTCCCGGTCATCAACTGTCGCAAAGGAAATGTTTGTTTCCCAGTAGTTGAACACAAAGTCGTATAGCTTCTCAGGAAGGATTTTTCTCAACTCTTTTTTTCTCTTGCCTATGACATGTTTTAGATAAATGTCACTCTTGCAAATATCCTGAAGCCTCCTCGGCTGCTGAGAGAGTTTTAGCAGCTGGTCTCTCTGTTTGAAGAAGCACGGTAGCGTCAAAGTGGAGGGCAAGAGGCCGCTCTGGTTGTAGACGGCGAGCGGGGAGGTCAGGCTGAGGAGCTTCACTAGCAGAGAGTTGTTCCTCACATTAGGCCTGTGGTTCAGAAACAGGAACAGACAGCTCTCCCCTGCTTTGCTCAGCTTGTTGATGTCAGCACCGTACCTGAGCAGCAGGTCCACCAGCTCCTCGTTGCCCATGCTGCACACCTCCTGTAAAGGTGTCATCCCGGCTTTGCTCACGGCATTGGCCTCGGCCCCTTGCTCAAGCAGCTCGGAGATGCAGCTGATGTCGTCCTCCAGGGTTTTAGTGGTCTTCATAGCCATCGCCACGGCAGCTAGGTGCAGGGGAGTGTTCCCAGTGTGCTCCACCCCCTTGAAAATAGTCATTTAATGTGGGACAGGACATGATGCACATATTTCAACAGGAATTAAGAGCACTCAAATGACAGAAAAGCGAACAGAGGAACGAACCATGTTCATATCAGCTCCCGCTTTGATCAAGCTGGCCATAATGTCCTTATGGAGGATTCCAGCAGCCATATGCAGGGGCGTCATCCCACTGCTGTCCACAGCATTAACATCAGCACCGTAGCTGGTCAGAATTTGGACAGCAGACAGAGCCACGTAGCGTACTGATAAGTGGAGAGCTGTCTGGTGACTCCCCTCCACCTACAGAGGAACCACAAGAAGCACACCTTTGGCAAAACATTTCAAATTGCAGTCTTTTTTCATTTAAACATCACAAATGACTCATTCCTTGTGACTTTATTCTTATTTTTGTACTTAAATTAGTACAAAAAGAGGCTAATTGATTTGCTATATTAAAGACTTTTCACCTCCGCATTGACGTTAATGCCGTGCTCACAGAGGAGCCGCAGACAGACCTCTGCCTGCCTGCGCACGCCGATCACAGCGGTCTGGAACTTGGAGCCCGGTTTCGGCCAAGTAGTCAGGATGCTCGGCCAGCCGGCTATCACCAAGTGCAGAGTGGTTCGACCGAGCTGGTCCCTGTGACAGAAGAGGAGACGGTGAATCTGGTGAAGACGAAGAGCTGTCTTGCTTTTTTAGTAAGAGAACCAGGAACCAAAAGGAACATGCGTGTCATTGTGCTGGGTGTCACTTTTTGGAGTTCACAGCAGTTGTAACAGGAGTTTGTCAAGTCACTCTGGGTGTGATGTTTGGTGTTACTGTGTGAGTGCGTGTGTGTGTGTATCCTTGTCGGGTGTGTGTTTGTCCAGACCTCATTTCAGGGTTTGCCCCTGTTGACAGCAGGCTCTGCATGCTCTTTACTCTCCTGTAAGAGGCAGCCAGATGAAGGGGGAGAGTAGCAGGTCCCTGAGGCAAAACAAGACAAGACATGACAAACTGGAAAACCGGAGTATACAAATATGCTGCAGTGTAACACTGCAAGAATTTCCGCCCTTTTTCTTTTTAACTTCATAAATTGAGTGATCACATTGGATCATAAACGTGTCACAATTGAGTTAAGTGATTCTTGTAGTTATTGCAGCCTATGTGTTGGTGTGTGTGTGTTCATTTGTATACGATTTGGCAATATTATAATATATACAGTAAGATGCTGTGTTTCTGTCCATGTGACAGTGTGAAACTTACATTGTACATGTTTCAACTCTCACAAATAATTTTAAAAACTGTGTGTTGCATTGTTGTATCTACCTTCCAGAAGACTTCTCCGGGTGCGCCGCCTTGTATCTCGATGAGAAAGTTGCGCCCATACTTTTTTGACATGTCTTCTATGCGTCCCAAGTCTTCGTCCATGATTGCGGTGTAGCATTCAGTGTTGAGAAACTTGATAAATTTTGCGCTCCTATCCTCCCGTTCCTTGCTCTCCTCCAACATGACCAGTCATCGCAGCTTCACTGCTGTCTGTGTTCAGTCTTCCAGGAGGTGTGTGTGGTGGTCGAAAGCTGGTTATTCTGGTTTGTCCGTGCAAGCGGAGCATTTCTTACTTGTCACTTAATTTTTGCTTCTCTGAGGAGAGGAAATCGAACTTCTGCTTCTCTGTTTGGTGTTTTCAGTCGTGAGAGTTCTGTGTTCCGTTCCGGTTTGAGAGTTCCGTGTGTTAAGTTTGATGCAAGGCCTTCCTGTCACAACTGATAAGTTCTCGCTGTGTGAGGGGCCATATATGGGGACTGGTGACGCCCTTCTGAGTAGTTTACAGCTCTTGTGGCACTTCAATATTTGACTTTTAGGGAAGCAGGGAATTATTACTTTTAGAGCTCCAACGATTAATCAATTAGTTGTCAACTATTAAATTAATAGCTATATTTTGATAATCAATCGGTTTGAGTATTTTTTTAAGAAAAAAAAGTAAAGATTGCAGCTTCCTAAATGTGAATATTTTCTGGTTTCTTTACTCCTCTATGACAGTAAACTGAATATCTTTTGAGTTGTGGACAAAACAAGACATTTTTTTTACCATTTCCTGACATTTTATAGACCAAACGACTAATTGATTAATCGAGAAAATAATCTACAGATTAATCAACAATGTAAATAATCGTTAGTCGCAGCCCTAATTACTTTGCAAAAGCTTACATGCTTGCCAATCCCTCTTTTAAAATGCAGGACATAAAGTTTTTCCAAATTTGAATAGTATTATTTATGTGATGTGAAGCAGCTGGATTTTTCGGAATTACCCCTCCTTTTTACGAAGGCTTCTGAAACCGTTTTTTTATTTCTGCCCTCTGTATGTCGTATGAAACACCGTCATCTCACATGCAAAAACCTTGACCCCCTGACATATGGAACTAATCGTAATGTCTTTGTTTTTTCCACAGCCGAGGAACATTTTCCTCCACGGTCATGACTGCCATGTTCGGATTGGGGACTTTGGTTTGGCCTGCAGGGATATAATAACGGATGGCCATAAAAGCACCACTTCTCTTAGCAGTGGTAAAACTTTAACTGCACCTCTTAGCTTGTTATATTTGACATGACACAGCACCTCACAGAAAAACCAGTAGATGGCGCTATTTGCTTTAAAGTCACATTTCTGGTGTGTTTTGCAGATTCCACACATACTACAGGTGTTGGCACATTTGTGTATGCTGCACCGGAGCAACTGAAGGGCTCCCATTATGATTCAAAGGTAAGCATATTCATACTACCTAAATTATGATGAATTCAGACTTCCTTTTTTTTATGTAAAATGACACATTTTCGTGTTATACTTTTATAATTTATAATTGTATCATTAATCTTCGTTATAATCATCTCTTATGACATTTATAACAACTTTATTTGTTGCTCCCCCAGTCCGACATGTACAGCATCGGGGTGCTGGCTTTTGAGCTATTCCAGCCCTTTGGGACAGAGATGGAGCGGGTCCGGACCCTCGGGGACCTGAGAGACGGGAAAATCCCAGACTGTTTCTGCCAGAGGTGGCCAGTCATGACAAAGTACATCATGAAGCTGACGAATAAGGAGCCCGGTGTTCGTCCCACGGCCAGCGAGCTTCTACAGAGTGAACTCTTCTGCAGTAAAGACATAGTATGTGGAGATAAATGGATATATTTTAGCAAATGTCAGTTCCATTTAGGATAACTTAATAATGTGTAGCTTTTGCTTTACTGTATGCGTGGCTACGCTGCATGTGTCACCAGAAAAGGCCCACTGTTGGCTCCAACAAGGCTTAATAACACTTGCATCTGCAGTAGAGTTCCTTATAATAATTACCAAACAATGTTGTTTTCCTCTTCAGGTGATCCATGGTTTGCAGAGAAAGGTTGATGAGCAGGAGGAAGAGATCATGCAGCTGAGGAGACAGATCAGTCGGCTTCAGAGCTCAGAAGTCACAGTTCCCAGTTCTGAGTCGGACAAGACCTGAGCCTTATAGATCTCAACCCTCCACAGACTGTCAAAACTTGATCTATTCAACCCCTGCTGTACTATGGTTTGGTGACTTGGTGCAAGTGGTAAGAGCGTGTGCGTGTGTGTTAGCATTTGAGTGTGTCTTGTACACCTGGATGTAAGGGTGCAATTATTTATCTTCATTCAGCTGTCCAATAAAACCTACTTCTGCTGCATCTTGTGGGATTTCTTAGAAGCTATATGTGATTATTGACCATTTGCAATGTTGCTTTGAATGAAGTACACTCAAAACAAATTGAAAAAGGGACCTATAAGCAGAGTTCACAATGTGCATTATGATTTTGTGCAGCTTCTTGACCCTGAAGAAGAAGCTGTCCATTGTCAGCAAACTGAAAAACCATTTGTGGACACAATAAGTCTTCCAATTTTATGGGGACACATTTATTTCAGTGCAACGATGTTCAAACAAATGTCTTTGTCCTCTGGCCTGTGCATGTGGTTGATGGTGGTTTAAATGTTGAGTTATTGTTGGAATTGTTGTGTGTTGTTGTGTTTGTTTGTTTTTTTGTTCTTCTTCTTTGAGGTATTTATTTATTTTGTCTCATCTTTTATTTTCTTTGTTTTCTTTGTTAGATAAGTGAAATACATGAAATGTCATGTCTCTCTTTCTTTGAAATTCTGACTAAACATTTCATTGTATAATTTAATTATTAATATTCTTAGTCTGTCTGTATGTGTATATATGTATGTGTGTGGCTGATGGGCAAAGTTGGCACTTTAGCAGCCTCTGCCATCAGTGTGTGAATGTGTGTGTGAATGGGTGAATGCTGACATGTAGTGTGAAGCGCTTTGGGTGGTCGGAAGACTAGAAAAGCACTATATAAATGCAAGTCCATTTACCATTTACCATATGTATATATGTTTATATGTAAAATTCAATAAAAATATTGTTTAAGAAAAGAAATTTTTAAAAAAATGAGCATTTCAGCATTGATATGACAATCTGTGCTGTCAAGTTGGTCTGGTTAAGATAAGATATTCCTTTATTACTCCCGCAGTGGGGAAATTTGCAGTGTACAGCAGCAAAGGGGATAGTGCAAAAAACAAGATGCATCAGCTAACACAGTAAAAAAAAAAAAAAGCTAAACAAAGTGTAACAAAATATGAACCATTTAAATAGAGGTATAAAAATAGAAGTAAATAAACAAAAAACAAAAAAAGACAATAAATAGACTTAACAAAATTGCACAAGTGGAAAATGATATTGCACAGTGAGAATTAAATGAATGAATGAAATTCCACCTGAAAGTTAAAAAAAATACAGCCAAATAATGCTGGAGTATTACCTCTGTTTACATTACATCTATTTTTATATTTTATACTTCTAATGTAACACTTCAGTTTATATTTATTTATTACATCTACTTTATCTATTTTATTTACCTTATAACTGTGTGTTTTACCTGTTATATGTTTTAAATGCCTCGTCTTGTAAAGTATTTGTTTTTAAAGCACTGACCAGAAGTGGCAACTGTGAATCTCGTTGTATTTAATATAATGACAATAAAGCTTTCTATTGTATTCTATTCTACCATTTAAATAGAAGGAAGTATAAAAATAGGAGCAGTAAATAAACAAAAAAGACAATAAACAGACTATTAACAAAATTGCACAAGTGGAAAATGATATTGCACAGTGAGAATGAATGAATGAATGAAATTCAACCTGAAAAATAAAAAAAATATAGCAAAATTATGCTGGAGCATTGATTTATGGGTACAAATCACGCAGTGATGGTTGTACATGATGTACACAAAGGTCAGAGGAGTGTACATGCGACGGATCTTCCTGAAACACGTTCCCTCTCACGAACGGACCAATCAGAGAGCTCGTTTCATCGCAGGTACCCCGGATGTACCCGTGGGGCAATTAGCTACGTCATTGTTCACCGCCGGACACCCGCTCGAAATAAGGGAATGGATTTACAACCGCTATTAACGTATTCATAACAGGTTCCAGGTGAGTGTGTTGTTTATTTGTTACCATCTTTACCACTTTGAGTGTGCAGCGGTGTTGTTTTAGTGGCGCTGAGCGGCTGAGGTTAGTTGTAGTAGCGGTACACCGGTTCTCTGTCATGTCGGAGCAGCGCAGTGAGCAACTCACTACACCGCCGGTAACGAGTCGCTCCTCCTCCGTTCCTCCGCTACAGACACGGGACGGTACCCTCGCGTTATAAACCACCTTTATCTCAAAGTAGGAACGTTAGGCTGCTGTTTGAGGTTCATAGTTCGTGGTTGTGTGACTCTACGCCATGTCAGTCCGCCTCCATCGTGCCAGCTAACGCTAGGCTAGCAGCGTTAGCATCAATATTGCCGCCCGCACGTAAGGTTAGCTGTTAGCCAAGGGTTATAGAAGGAGGCTGCGTCACGCGTCATCAACGCATCATCATATCATAGGGGGGGGTATTGCGCGTGCGCAGTAGAATCTGGTCTGCACTATTCTAAATCGAAGCAATCTTTTTTTTATGTGTTTTTTATTATTTCAAAATGACAGTATACATAGTAACAGCAGAAAACATTAAAAACATTTACATACAAAAGAAGCATAGCGAAAAAACAAAATAAGCGCAGAGATTTTAAAAGTGGCAGATAAAACATTATATACATGGTAAATTACAGTGTTTGAACACCATGTAGGAAGGAGGGTAGTGTACACAGTACTGTACTGTACTTTGGTTATTTGCATAAAAACACAAAATTCATATGATTTATGAATATTTAAATATTTGCTTTGATTAAAAGAGATCTTGGAAAGTTGTTAGGAAGTTAAACAGGTCATAATTCTCTTTCTAATATCTATTTTATATTGATGTGAAAACATCTCCTTAAAACAACTGGATTTATTCAAGTTTCTCACCAAAAACTTAATTTTACCCGGCAGTAACATTTTATTGGAGTAATTTTGTTAGTGATATTGACTGGAAGAAAGGTCCATACCGCAAAAGTTCCTAACAAATAAGGTAAAAGATGTGTCATTTAAGTTGATAGAGATTTTATCCAGTAAAACATTTCTTACAAAAGTTAAAGAGTGACATATAGATGTAAATTGTTTCCTTCCTGAAACTTGTTCTCATTTATTCTGGTCCTGTAAATTAACATGTGAATTGTGGAAAGACGTCAATTTTATACTTGTTAACATTTTCTCAGAATTTAATTTGAATTCTCACGAGGTTCCACATTCACAAGTGTAAATTTACCCAAAAAAAAGCCTAATTTCTTTGTATTTATGAAAGAAATGGAATTATATCTGTCAACAATTTCTTCCTCACAAAACAAAAAAGCAATGAATGTATGCAATATCTTTAAAGTCTTTAAGTGAAATTATTGTCATACTCTCGCGTGTCCTTCCGGAGTATAAACCATGTTGTCCTGAAACAAGGCCCTTATCCTGGAGTTCATACCTCCTATTAACAGAAAAACAGACTCCAGCTAAAGGAGATTGAATTGGGTCAGGTGGTTACACTGCGCATGTGCAGTACCCCACACAACAAGACCCGTGACCTATCCTCCTTCCATAGGCCTTGTGTTAGCTAGCTATGTGCTCTGCTCGCCTGTTTCCATGTTGTGCTTCTTGGCTTTGGGATTGCCTCGTTCCTCATCAGCCCGTTTCTGTTCCAGTCGTCGACGACTAAAAGGTGAGCTTTTAATCGGTGCTCTGTCGTCCCACAAAGGTGCTAAAAGGGAGGTTTAGTGCGTGTTTTAGTGAGGTTTAGCGACGCTGCGTGTTAAAGGCCTAGCAGCCAGTCTGTTAGCCAGCCAACGTGAGTGAGCCAGTCAGTCTGCTGGAGCTGAGCAGGTGGGAGGGAACAGCTGTTGTTGTAAACGTGCTTCCGACCGGGACATTTCCTCTTTTGAACTACTAGCCCCTCACTAGGTAACTTTAGCAGAAGTTTGAACATATTCAAAACAGAAGTCAACATCTTGAATGTTTCCTGTTTGTTTTTATAAAGGAAACCTTGCAAAGTGTCCCATGAATTGCTTATCACCAAAAGTTAATTAAGTTCAGTTCAGTTCAGTTCAGACAACTTTAATAATAATAATAATAATAATACATTTTATTTATAAAGCGCTTTTCTAAAAACTCAAAGACACTTTACATAGATAAAAAGATCATAAAACAAGGACATCATAAAAAAGATAGTTCTAAAAAGGTGAGTTTTGATTTGTGATTTGAATGTGGACAGGTTGGTGCAGTCTCTGATGTGTTTGGGGAGTGAGTTCCAACTTTAGTTATCCCCAAAGGGGCAATTCATTTGTAGCATTCCCAGTCCATACATCCATACATACAACAGACAACCAATAATTAGTTAAGTCAAAGGAAACATAATAATGATACATTTTATTTATATAGCCCTTTTCTAAAAACCCAAAGACACTTTACATAGATCTTAAAAAGATCATAAAACAAGGACATCATAAAAAAGATATAAAACACACAATATTAATTACACATTAAAAGCAGTTCTAAAAAGTGTCCTCGAGCGAGACGCTGAACCCCAAGCTGCTCCCTTGGTACTTTACAAAATGCTTAGGATGGGTTAAATGCAGAGATCAAATTTATTGTATGTATGTATGAGGATTAAGATAAAGTGTATGTTTATAAAGTTTTTATCCAAATTAGTTGTGTGCGCTATGGTCTGTGAGAACAAGACGTGAAGAATTTTGTAGGCGTTTCACTTATCACTAGAAGAGCTAAGAAAATGTTATCACTCTATATTTGAATACAGTCACTGTCATGACGTGCCTCACACAGAGATGTATCCATATATAAAGCAACAACAGAAACAAAAAAACACAAAACCTTGAACTTAATCTGTATTTTCAGCAGCTCATAAAGTCGTATACTTCTTTGTTTCTGCTCCTCATACAGCATGAACAATGACCATAGTTGACAGATCTTCAGAAAAGTCTGACCACGAGTCAGTCGGGTGTAAGCGATCTCCCTTTACCAGTGGAGACGTGGGGATGGACGGCAGCTGCTCCAGCAGCTGGGCAATGGGTCCCACCATGCCCAGCGACTCTCCGAGGCTGAAGGCTGCAGGAGGCTGCCTGGGCCCAACGCCTGGAGCTGCAGTGTACAACAGCACACCCTCCTCTGTGGACCGGCCCAAGGAGCAAGGTAGGAGCGAGGGCTTTTATCAGCGGTGTTGTTAATGCGTGTGTCTTGAAAGCTGGGAGGAAACTATACGCCTTACCCTCCATTTATTCCTCACGCAGTAAAACCACAGAAGAGTTACACATGCATTAATAATACCAAGCTGCACTAATGAAGCTTAACTTTTTGTGCTACCGTTTGTGTATGTGTGTGACACAACTGGTTTTGTGGGTGTTGTGTTACTGCTTCCACTCTACTTTCATTCATCCAGTTACATAACAAAGCCAGTTTTAAACTGAGAGCATGATCAATCTCTCGAGCTTGTGACGCAATTGGTGTTTTGATATAAAGAGGTGCCGCCTGACATGTTCAGCAGAAACAAAAGAGAAACTCTGTCTTGTCTTTTCTCCTTCAGCTTGTTTTACAGTCTTACTCGGTAGTCAGGATCACATTGCTCTTTAGACTGATAGCTATGACTGTAAGGTCCTGAAGGTTCCTTTTACTATGGGCCACTATGTACTTGCATACAACATCTAGCATATATTAAGATGCTTGTTGATATCCTGGACCTGGTAAATGCATTGCATAGTAATAATATTGACTCTGTGTGTACAGTGATGAGCAGTGGCGATGGCATTGACTCGCCGCAGAAGGTCCTCTTCCCTCCAGAGCGGCTCAACCTAAAGTGGACCCAGGTCCACCGCATTGGTGCAGGCCTGCAGAACATGGGGAACACCTGCTTCCTCAACTCAGCCCTGCAGTGTCTCACCTATACCCCTCCGTTTGCAAACTACTTGCTGACACGGGAGCATTCCAAAACATGTAAGTTAGTGTTTCATGGTTCATCTTTGTACCATGGATGTTCTTGTGTAATTGTACAGTTAAGCAGTAATTATTATTATCACAGCAGTCTTGTATCTATGAGCTGCTTTCTGGTCTGATTTGAATCTTACTCATCAATGTTTTGTCCATCCTTGCCGTAGGTCACGAGCCCGGGTTCTGTATGATGTGCACCATGCAAAACCACATCATTCAGGTTTTTGCGAACTCTGGGAATGTCATTAAGCCCATAGGTGTGCTCAACGAGCTCAAAAGTAAGTGGTTGTCTGTAGAGCTAAAATACTTTTTACAAAATGATTACCTGAAATGAATGACAGGATGCGCTGTGTGGCTGTTTACCTTTTTTAAATTTTGGAGGGAAATTTTCTGGTGGGAGTTTGTAGTGTGCTGTAAGAGAAATTTTTGCATCAACGTGCAAGTGCGATATCATTTATCAACCTCTTATATATTGTACTGTTTTGTGTTTTTTCCCTCACAGGGATTGCTAAGCACTTCCGCTATGGAAGCCAGGAGGATGCCCACGAATTCCTGCGGTACACAGTGGATGCTATGCAAAAGTCCTGCTTACCTGGAACCAAGTAAGTGTCATACATTTCCAAAACTCTACACAGCTTATAATAATTAGTTATTTAATATCAATATAGGTCATCAAATGAATGTGGAAGTATTACTGTATTATATGTATTGTGTATTGTGCTGATTCATTGAACATTCTGCAAAGGCCTTCCAGTCTAAAAGCCGTTATACAGCTTTTTTTTCCTGCGATTTAATTCTCATGTCAATATATTTTTTCAAACTGTTGTTTTTGTGGTGAGGAATTTCACATAGAACGTGAATATTGAGTGGCGAAAAAAGCGATATCGTTTTTTTTTTCCGGAACAAGGTTGATTTTTCGGCGCTTTTGCACCACGAATAAAGGCATCAATCAATCCCATAGTGTGGAACCGGTTGAGTTGCACCTTTTATTTATGGTGCCTTCAAATTGGGTGATGTTTACCGTGTTCACGAGAAGAGTCCATATGAACGCCCCCTTCTTGTGGTATTCACGACCTTTTAAGTGAAAAGTTTCTGAAAGCTCAGCATTCCATGGGAGGCCATGGAAGTAAATTTTTCGGTGCATAATAAGTTAATGTATTACAATTTTAGTCGTATATTGCTTTTCTTCGTAATTTTATAACAGGTCTGAGGAAAATGTTGATATTCCCAACAGCCTCATCTTTTTCCTCTGTCATTATGCCTTTGCATTTCCTGCATTATGTTACCCGCTTGCTAGCTTGCTAAATTGTTAGCCTCTGTGGCTTCTAGACGCCGACTGTAACGTTAATATTACTGTTGCTTAGCAGCAGTGTTCTCACAACTTAACCACTTGAACGCCAAGCATATTGTTTACACGAGTCCCATGTTGTAAACACAAGCTCACGAGTTTCATTTGAAGGCACCATTATAAAACGACAACATGGAGGCTCCGTAGTCTGAACTAGGACGGCAAACGTTATTACTCCTTTCAACCTTGACAAAGGTGCAGACCAGATCCACTCCTTTCATTCTTACCTTTCACAATAAAAGCCTTAGACATATAGTATTCGCAGGCGAGTATTTTGCATTTTCGTTTCGTTTATTCGTCACGCCCCCGATGTGAAAGACCTTTTTAATCTTGCATAAAAGCTATATGTAGATGCATTGAAGTATTCATGACTGAAATGTCTGACATCAGTGTAGAGCCATTGCCAAGTAGGTTACGTATGCATACGAAGCCTACATGCAAGTTTAATAGATACTCACTGGGGATGGCCATTGTGGTTTTCAGGAGCCTGAAAGTGATTTTTAAGAACCTCCAGTATCGAGTCGATTCTCATTCTGTAGTAACAGGTGGCCTCTCATCTAATTACTTTTGCTCCAATTCCACCCTTTCTCACTCCTGCTCTTTCAGCTGCAATATGTTGTGACTTGTCAGTGCAAAATACTGCACAGTGACATTTTTTTCTCTGTTCCAGTTCAGCCAGAAAATATTTGTTTGTTTGTTGTATTAATAAGTAACCAGTCAGTTATGTCATCACGCTTATTGGTTGTTTTTCATCCTCATATTTATCTTTGTGACAGATTGGACAGGCAAACGCAGGCAACCACTTTCATCCATCAAGTATTTGGCGGGTACCTAAGGTCCAGAGGTAAGTTAGAAGTGTTGATTTAGTTTTTTTGATTTGTTTCTTCTACATGAGGTATTTTTTTTGTTGTTTTACAGCTTTCCTAGACTAAATAAATAAACACTGATTTTTCCTTTTTCAGTTAAGTGTTTAAACTGCAAAGCAGTCTCCGATACATTTGACCCTTTTCTGGATATAACTCTGGAAATTAAGGTAATTACAATATCACTTGTGGGTCTGATATGTCTGTGTTACTGCAAATGTGTAACAAATCAATTAATTCCATTGCAATGATCTTAAGAACAGTATTCAAATCTATTTTTCTTTCTCTCCATGCAGACAGCTCCCAGTGTCTCCAAGGCTCTGGAGCAGTTTGTCAAGCCAGAACAGCTGGATGGAGAAAATGCCTACAAATGCACCAAGTGAGTTGTTTCACAGACTAAAGGAATTTAGAAAAGATGACAAAGAAGTACCCAGTGTTTTATTTATTTGTTTACTAATTTATGTGTGTTTACCAGCTAACTAACTGAACATTTATTTCCCTCAGGTGCAAAAAAATGGTCACAGCCTCAAAGAGATTTACCATCCATCGCAGCGCGAACGTGCTCACCCTCTCACTAAAACGCTTTGCAAACTTCAGTGGAGGCAAAATCACAAAGGTACCATGACATGTGTTGACTATAATAGAACCATGTTATCTTATGAATATTTGATATTAATCAGCTGTTTTGTCATCATCAGGATGTGAAATATCCAGAGTACCTGGACCTCCGGCCCTTCATGTCTCAGTCGCAAGGGGACCCCCAGGTCTACGGGTTGTATGCTGTGCTGGTCCACTCTGGATTCAGCTGTCACGCTGGACACTACTTCTGCTATATTAAGGTGCTGGCACGGCTATGGACCACTGTTCTAATCTATCAGGGCAATGCTGTTGCCATGTGGCCACATTTGTCTCTCCAGCGGTCTATCAACAACTCACCATACAGTAACAGTTTAATGCAGAGTTCCTACACAACTCTTGCTCTTAACAGACTGAGGTCTTGACTTAGTAAAATATTTTTCCAGGTCCTAGTTCGAGTGCATAGAAGTATATAAACACAATATTCTTATTCTGTTAAAATATGTACGATAACACATTTATACATGATGATATTTGTACTTGACAGAGAAAAGAAAAAAAAAAGAAATGGAAGATGTGTAACAATGATGTGCTAAAACCTACCAACTGTTGTGTTTCCCAGACAAGCAATGGCCAGTGGTATCAGATGAACGACTCCTCTGTGTCTGTCAGTGACATCAGGTCTGTTCTCAACCAGCAGGCCTATGTCCTTTTCTATATCAAGTGAGTCAACCATCATTTTGAGAGAAATTCTAAGAGACATTAAAAAGTCTCAAAATCTTTAATATGAACCCTTTAAAATGTTACCTATTTCTAATGTCCCTTTTTGTTTGTGTGTCACAAGGTCCAGTGATGTGAAGAAAACAGGGGACTACAACCACATAAGCCACAACCCGGGCATCCCTGGTCAGTCGTCTCCACGGCCTGTGGTGATACCCCGCATGAACACCACCGTCCACCACAACAACAACATTGGCTTCATAGGTCCCCAGCTGCCACCACACATGACCAAGGTACTGCAGGACTTACTAACATCTAAATACATATTTGAATATTATCCATTTAACCCTTTGAGCTCTGCAGTAGAAATGGTCCGCCATTGCCTACATTGGCATTTTTGCTTATTGTGATGTAATTTCTTGGACTATCTTCAAGTTCCTCATGTCCCTAAAATCTGTATAACCTAAGTTAAAATGTTATATAAGTCAATAAACCATAATAAGTGTCATAAATACAAAGAAAATACAAAATTCTGACATGTTTTTTCATAAAATGTTACTAAATAAACACACAATACATATTGATCCAAAAGATTTCTAAATATAGAAACATAAAGTAAAATATTCTTAACATTCCTTAAGTTATTTGAACTATGCACATTATTTATTTTTGGACATATGCTCATTTCTATGAGCAGATCGAGTGCAAAGGCTATTTGAAATGTTGTTACTTTCTGCATGTAACGTAACTTAATGATGTCATCAGGAGGATACAATGTGATCATGCAAACGACAGAATCCTTAGCTTTCCACTGCAAAAAGAATGAATGCTCCAGCTATTATGGTTTTTATTGTAGATCAATTTAAACAGGATCATGCAAACAACGATCTCCCGCGGCCGACCGCAGGAGGTCCGTTATTAAAGGGTTAAGATATATAGCCCGTGTTTTACCTAGACACTCAAAACACATCCTTGTGTCCTTTTTGTTTCCTCCTCAGCGCACTCTCCACGTTAATGGGAATGGATCTCTGAGGGACTATCCCACCAACTCCAAGCCCAGCACCAGCAGCAGCAGTGTTGTGGGGAAACCCAGCCATGGACTGGCCTCTTCCTCTTCTTCCATCTCTCACTCAATCAGCCGGCCCACGATGATCCCAGACCAGGACAAGCGCCAGAAGCTTTCATTCTACATTGGACAAGGCAAACCGAACCGCCCGTGCTCCTCCTCGTCCTCTTACAGCCAGCCGTCCTCTGCCGCCAGCAGCAGCAGCAGCAGCAGCAGCAGCAGCAGCAGCAGCTCCTCCTCCTCGTCGTCCTCCTCGTCGTCCTCCTCCTCCAGCTCTTTATCCTCCTCACAGTCTACCTCAGACGTTCGCTTTGTTCCACGTCAGCTTAACCACGTTAACGGCATGTCTCGCAGTAACGGGGATCACCACACGGGAGGGAACGGAGCGTCGTTCTTGGTGCCGTACGGCCAAGAGTCTTCAGAGGAGTCAGACCAGGAGAACTGTGGCACTCTGGAAAACGGCTGTCTAGCCAAGACTCACCTTAATGGAAACAACAGAACGGGAGATGTCTTTGATAATTCTACTCAAGCCACCAACGGAGAGTCAGGCGTGCACCACAACGGTAACGGATTAAATGGACCAACCAATGGCGTCGCAAAATCCAGTCAAAATGGGCACCATTATGGAAACCACAAAGTGAACGGACACAGCACCCCTGATAATGTAAATGATGGTTTTTGCTCTTGCTTCATAATATATTGATTATTGATAACTTATTGAACAGTAGTTTTGTATCTAAATTGATAAATAATAAATGACTTGTTTTTGCTCCTCAGGTCTCTGGCAGTAGCCATGGCAGTTCATCCTCTGTGGCTACTGTTGCTGCTAATGGACTAGACAGTGACCACAGTCAAACAAGGTAAGATTAGCAATCTAATTCTCTGCTGGAACAGTTATTGCTCTGTCAACCACATATTAAGCAGTTAAAAAATCTTATTTGTTTAGTGAGTTTAACCCTCTGAGACACACAATAGACCTGTTTTTGTCTTTTTTCGGGGGGACAGGGTGTCTTTAGGGGGAGATAACAGGTCATCAGTAGATGTCACATAGAAGTGGTGTACATCATCTGAAAGCTGGAACCTGAGATGCAGCTCAGTACTGTCAAGTTGTTCTAGTCATAAAGCAGAAATAAACATTAATTAAAATGAATGGTGAAAGTGTATAAGGGCTTAGAATATTATGATAGAAGCATATTATGGCCATTCCCATGCTCTATTATGTCTCATGTTGTTGCAGCAATTTTTGGGTTGCTACTATTTGTTATACAGATTTAGTGCTAAATTGTACCATTTTTTACCAATCGAGAATTGAAAGAAATTATCAAAAAATCCCTCCAAAATACCACATTAAACACCAAGACCTCGAGGAACACCATTGAAAAAGCCATGCTGTGATTTGGTATTAAAAACTTTTGACATTTGGAGATTTCTGCAAGAATTGCGTTCATTTTTCAGCGATTGGATGGTGAGCACTTCTGTTCTAGAAACTGCTCACAAAGCCCCTTATTCTCAATCTACCCAGGAAAGCCATCCATCATCTGAATGCTCTAGGTCTCTAGTTTGTGGTTGTAAAGTTTCATGAGACTGTGATTATCCTAGAAGTCACCACAGGTCATTTTATGCAGCGAGGTCAAGTTTCAAAAAGTGTTCTCACTACAATGAAATGGGGACTGACATCATCACACATGAATACAGTTGGGCTCATTGGATCCACAAGAGTCTCAGCTTTACAGTGATACCCAATTTATGTAATTCAAGACTGTTTAGGGACCCCAGGATGCAGAAATATTCAAACACGTCATTTTAGAATAGGCACAAATAACACATTTATACGGCATTCAAACAACTGCATTGTTTTTGCCCCAAACTGCATGTGATTATCATAAAGTGGGAATGTCTGTAAAGGGGAGACTCGTGGGTACCCATAGAACCCATTTTCATTCACATATCTTGAGGTCAGAGGTCAAGGGACCCCTTTGAAAACAGCCATGCCAGTATTCCCTCGCTAAACTTTTGCCTAACTTTGGAGCTTTCAGCTTCTTTTCCTGACAAGATTTCCTTAGGTTTTCTAGTTTCATATGATATCTGTACCTTCACTCTAGCTCTAAAACTGAACCTGCTACAGCCTGTGAAAGACAGTAAAGTCGGTCGGTTAATGACTTAAATTAGTTTCAGAATCTACTTGGGTGCATTGACATTTGCATTATTTTTCTTACATTTTACAGTATACACAGACGTTGCACCCCTTAAGTGTGATACAAAGCAATATTTAAATGTTTTGTTTGTTTTTTCCAGCAAAGAGGCGCATACTTCTGCCTCATCCCAGGCCAGTTCTTCTCAGAGCATCCATCCTGCTGCCAGTGAAAGCCAGCCCCTCTCCACTCCTGACCCAAGGGCTAAAACTGTGTCTGAACCCCTGCCTGAGCATACAGCATCCTCCGCTGTTAGCTCTCCACCTTCAGCTACCGCTACAAAGACCCATTCTGTCACATCTAGAGAATCTGCTTCCTCCTCTGCCCCGCATGGCAACCCTACGGCCTTATCCACCCCGCCAGACTGCTCCCAAAGCACCAATGGAGGCTCTGCAGCTCCACAGAAGGTTAGCAGAGGTGGGGATGAAGCAAAGGATCTACCACAGACCGCTGATCGGTCAGCAGGAACTGAAGGACGCACGGATGCTAAGGAGCATCAGCAGTCCAAGCCCAGTTCTAGAGGCAATGAAGGACAAACTACCCGAGACAGGGAGAGAGACAGACAGTACTCTGACTGGAGCAGAGACAAGGAGAGACACTACAGGGACAGGAGTCAGGAGCGAGAAAGCGACAGCGATCGGCATCGGTACAGACGGGACTCCCGAGATCCCTACCACCATCATCGCTCGTACAGAGATCGTTTGACTCCTCACAATCGCTCCTACAGGGACTTGGAGTCTGAGCGGCGCTGGGAGCGGCCCATCCACCACCCCAGGGAGCGTGATCGTGACCGGTGCTCTAACCATTACCACCACTATCACCACCACCGGTCCAGGGAGGGCTGGGACCGTGAGCGGCGGGGACACGGTTATCCCCACCGCGAGGAGTCTAATGGCCGCGGGAGGTGGCAGCAGGAGAGTCGAGAATCCCGAGCGATGAAGGACAAATGCAACGGCAGGGAGAGGGACTATTATCCGTCAAAAGAGGAGACTTCCTCGCCCACTACAGAGCCAGAAACCTCCACAAAGTCCAAGGGCTCGCCCCCTCGGGCTCATCTCTCCACGTCTGAATCAGATCCGAACAGGGAGGATGAGAATCACAAGAGGACGGCTGATCCTCCGAGCAAAGAGAGGGATGACAGCTCCGAGACCCGCCGCTCTAAAAAACACAAAAAGAGCAAGAAAAAGAAAAAGTCAAAGGATAAAGACAGACACCGTGAGAGCGGGTGAGTAACGCTATCTTTACCACCATGCTGCATGACACTTCTCAATGTTTTGTTTTGGATAGTAATATTTGCCATTTTGCTCAGCCATTCACTGACTACGTTTACATGGACACTATTATTCTGAATTTGATACGGGTCATGTAAACAGCATATCCTGTTTGGATATTTTGAATTAGGTCTTATTCTGAATGGAGCATTTCCGATTAAGACATATTGGATATACCGATATTATTCATGTTTTAGGAGCATTCTTTGGACATGTATACAGCACATTCAGAACATGGGTCTGAATTGAGGATTTTTCCGGCAGTTTGCGACACACGACCTATTGTCTGTTTTACATCCAGCTCTACAATCAGCTGTTTGCAGAGATGCACGCCCAAAAGAAAAGCCCACATTTCTGGTTGGAAGGAGAAACACAACTACTTTTAAACATTATGAAAGACTTGAATATCAACAGGTTTTTGGATGTAAACAAATATCGCAACGCCGACCTTTTCAAGAAGGTGGTTGAAGGAATGAAAAAGGGAGGCTGTGTTCGCACGGTTGAATTAGAGATGCACCGATCCAACTTTTTCAGTCCCGATACCGATAGCAGTACCTGGGCTTTGGGTATCGGCCAATACTGAGCACCGATCCGATAGCAGTGTTTAATTAATGAGATGTATGCCTCACTGTGTGGAAGTGACTGGGATCATTCTTTTACGTGTAGGACAACATCAGGCATGACTTAAACATCGCTTTCTTAACTTTGTCAAACTAAATGTGACAAATAAATACATGATATAAATTTACTGAATTGTTATTTATCATTAAAATATAAATCGTACACCAGCAACTTGCTACAACTTGGAATTACAATTCAAGGCTATAATTTATATAGTATATAAACATAGAGCTGAATTTAATAGATCAGCCCCATTGTCACAGATACCCGATCCAGCTATTTGAGTCAGTATCGGCCCGATATCCGATGCGGTATCGGTGCATCCCTTGGTCGAACAATTCCACCACCGGTTACGTTAACCGGAGTATGAAAGGCTGCATGTAAACGGGAATATTAGTGGAATATTCATTTTCATTAGCCAAGTAAACTATATATATATATATATATATTCATTCATTATTTTAGAGCTGAAACAATTAGTCAATTAATCAGAAAAATAATTTGCAATTATTTTGAGAATTAATTGTCATAGCAAGGTTTCAGCTCCTCAAATGTAAGGATTTGCTGCTTTTCTTAGTCATATAACATTTTTAAAATGTTTTGATATTTTATAGACTTTAACAATAATGAAAATACTCTTTAGTTGTAGCTCTACATTATTTGTCTTTAGCTTTTGACAAAGCCTGACTCTTCAGTCAGTTTTGGATTTAGTCGTGGATTAACAATAATCACGATCTGTTGTCTGTCTTCCCCCAGAAGCTCCGAGGTGGATTCAGACAGAGCCGCGGAAACAAAAAAGAAGAAGAAGAAAAAGAAGAGTCAGCGGGACGACGAGGCCGAGCAGAACAGCCCTGGAGCGGCCCGGAGCCACAAGAACAGAAGCAGCGAGGAGAGGGAGAGCCGCAAGCGACGTTACTACGACGTCAAGGACGCTAAACACGACAACGTTTTTTCACCAGATAAACGCCGGCGAACAGACTACACTGATGGCAGCACTGACCATCTACTCCCCTCCAACCACAGCTCACCCACAAACGGTTCTACTCACCACCATCTCAACGGATTCAAAGGTATCACAGATTTATCACATTTAAAAGTCATCCTCAAAAATAACCAACATGCTGAAGTAAATGCTGCCGTGGAGCTTGATGTCAATTTAAAATGCTGATCCTTGTTTTGCAGGAAACGGTTACAGCCAAACCAACGGCGACTCCCACGGATTCTCCAGTGGCTTGAAACACTGACTCTGTGAGTGGGCGCCCGTTTAATGATTATCACAGTATGCTCTAGTACAGTCGGTGCTAATAAACAGTAGGAACTCTTATTGCACATGCAAACAGATTGTATGGAGGCCTCTTCTTTCTCGTTTCAGACACATCACCACCATTTTAACAACAGCAGAGGAATGACATTGATAACTTTTTTTGACGTGGTGCTTCTTCGTTGGGAATATATTGTATTTTTACCACAATTTAAAAGTGTTTTAAATGTTCAGAATCCTTTTTTTTAAGGCATTGAATTATTTGCCGTAATTCTCCTAACTATGGTTAAAAGAAAAACTGTCACCTGTTAAACATTTATGATGAAAAATATTAATATATACTTGTATGAACATGAACACAAACAAAGCCTGGAGCTTAAACATCTCTACTGCTGCTCAGTGGAACTCAGGACTTGAAAACATCCACCGCGGATATCCACCTGCTTCAAAATACGAATGAAACTAAAGGGAAATGTGTTGCCTAGGAGACGAACTGTACGGCACCATGTTGGCTGCAGGTTCAAGATGTCACCATATCTACAGAGCCGCAACGTTTTTGAGTTTCTTTCTTTGATCCCACTGGGAGCGGACAAACTAATGGAGGCAGATCTTCATGAATGAGACAGAGGAGCTGCCTGATACCTCCACATTAACCCTGGACAGACTTGAGGACATTTCCCTGCTTCTTTTATTTTTATTTGGTTTCCATTTTCTTTTTTGCTCTGAAGCCTAAGATTCACTCTGTAATTTTTAAACTTTTTCACAGATGCGGAGGTCTCTCTCTGGATCACGCCTCTCTCTTTCTCTCTCTCACATTTTTTTTTTAAACATTTAAAAAAAAAAAAAGCATCAAAACTTTGTTATCATGGCTGTGGACCATTTGTGTTTGCTTTTTAATGAAAAAATACAGTTTGTGTCTTCTAGCGTCATCAAAAATACTGTGAATTTTATTTTGAACTGTACTATCAGTTATTTTTATACGTAAAAATCCTGTATCAGGGTTATCAGTAGATGTTTTTGTTGTTTTGCTCCGTTTTTAGACAAATTCATGTTGATTTTGACCATATTTTCTGGACAAAAGTTAGTATGGTTTGCTTTTGTTTTTTTTATTTTTTTCCAACTGTAGACAGAAGTTGAAAAACTGCTGTTATACCTTTTTAGTTTAGCATGTCAGAATTTATACATTGTATGAGGTAAAAGCCTTAAAATACATTTGTTAATGTCAGAAATTGTAACTCGTTCTCGGTCTTTGACTTTGTTTACAAGCTGCATTGAAATGAATGAAAAAACGCTGATTGAGATGACTGACGAGTCGTCAGGGATTTTTGAAAAGCTCCCGTCTGCCTTTGTACATTATACGAGGAATAGACTGATTGTATCCGAGCCTCTTGTTGAACAAACTTTCCACTGCGGTCAAATTATGATGTAGATACAATTAGTGTTGATGGAAACTGATCGCACTGTATTCAAGTTAAATACACACACATTTCTAGCCACTGGCAAGATGTCTCCGCTGACTCCATATTTTATTCACAACACTGTTTTTATGTTTAAAATAACCAAAGACCTGTTAAGTTTAACAAGTCAACCTCTTTTCACTGAATTCACATTTACACAAAAGCTGTTTTTCTGATCAGCATGTCATTTTATTCATCAAAGTATTCAGGAGCCGTTTTCCCAAACTTAAGATCGAGCCACATTTTAAACCTCAAAACTCCCATCTGCTAATGAAAGATCAGGCTGAAAGTTGTCTCGATCTGTTTGGGAAAATCAGTCCTCAGATTCCAGTCAGCATTCACACGAATAAGGTTTTGAAAAATTCCAGTATCTCATTTGTTTTTGAACCCGTCTGTCCTATACTCTCTTGTCCAACTCAGCATATTCTTTCATATAACATCATGTATTATCTGATCTTCAGTAACAATAACAGTGTGAGGAGGGTTTTCACTGCTCCGCAAAGAGCTGCACAAAAAAAAGTCCCTCTTCCACTATTGTAAACTGTTAGCTGTTAAACTAAAAAGGTGAACGGGTATAGGCTACGGCCGTTTATGATTTACATGCTACATTAACACAACAAAGAAAGAAGAAAAAAAACAGTATGTACAATATATTCTATACATGCATAATGTAAATCAGGGGGGGGGGGGCTGCCTCTTTTGTTAAACAAATCAAGAAAATAAATACAAAAGAAATGAACACAGAGGTGAATCTTCAATACATAAAATGACAGAATTAATATAGGATGTATATAGCTTTTGAAAACTGGGTCATTCCACTCAATATATGTGAAGTATTATGCATCAATTCCTTTGCTCTTCAAAGAGGAAATAAGGGTGCGTACTGTAAATGAAGTATATGAGTTTCTAGTGAAACTCGGTGTGTTTTGCATATACAGATACAGTCACTTGCGGGCTGTAACAATCAGACCAGCTGATTTATAAGCTTGAGGCTTTTCGTAGTTGCAGGTCGCTACGAAACATTGTTGGCAGTTGTCAGAAGGACATGTGAGGTGAAGATGATAAAATGTGGCGCTGGGAGTGTTGTTGGCAGACGACCAGGCCGGTTTTGATGAAAGGAATGTCATACGAGGAGGGTGGATACTTCAAATCCTCCCTTTGATTTAATTCCGTTATGTGTCCAGCAGAGGGCAATCTCGTCACTACGCAGAGATTTCCCATGATTCCAGTCATGGCTGTAGTCCTCATTCTGTTGTCCATTTGTTATCATCCAGCTTGGCAAAGATTTTTTTTAATCTTTTGCACATACAGTAGTTCCCTCTTCACATCATTGTTCAGAGTCTGTGCCGAATGAAATAAAATCTTCACATTCACATCAACCGAGAGCGGCGGAGGTGCAGACCATCTTCAGGTGCAAAAATAAACTCCCCACCTGCTCGTCCTCCAGCCCTGAAAGAACAAACCGGAGGCCTCTTCGCGACCCTTTGTGACATGACACACACATACACACTGCAGAGGACTCTGCTTGGTCACAGACACGGTGGCGATGCAGGGTGTGGTTGAAAGGTGGACGGTCATCATTTCTTATTGGCTATCCTCCGCTTCCTGGTGGCCAGCATGTCGTAGAAAGGATCCCTGCTGATGCTTGCTCTGCGGAGAGAGGAGAGGGAGAAGCGTATCACTGATCGACTGTTTCCCACCGTCAATACTACATACACGCTGTCTAGACTATTATGTTGTCTGATTTGTCATCATTACAGTCGGATCTGTTACTATAGACACATGATCGATTCACGATGTGTAGAACATTCCAGTATTTTGGGATGAGGTCCAGTAATTTTTTATCGTTTCACTAACTTGACCTTAATCTGTCGTGTATCTATCAGTCTGTGCATCTTTACCCAAAACACATCATCGTGTCTTGTGTCTGCACTGCTTTCTGGTGGATCTACAAAGAAACTCATTTGCTTTGATTCCTTGTGATCAACACCGAATCCTGACATTTACAGTGATTTGTTCCACCTCTGCTCTTCAATCAAACTCCCCTTGCTTGCTGTGCTATAAATATCTCAGCATCTCATGCTATCCGCAGAAAAAACACACAACACACTAAACAACAAAACGCACCCAGTAATGCAACAAAAAATTTTTGTCAACTAGTCAATTCAAAGTCGTCTCAGAGGAGAAAGCCGTCAGTCACGATGTACGTAGGAAAGTGCAACAATTCTTAACAAGTGTGACGGGTTGCTGTAATTACAAACAGTTGCTTATTTACACTCCCAGCAGACAGGAAGCAACATTCGTTTGGAGTCGTGTTTCTGGCCATTTGATGAATGTAAGTCACTCTCATATTCACTCTCTTTTTTGCTCTGTTTTGGTCTCCACCAACTCCTGAGGGAAATATCTGGCTCTTTAGCTGCTGAATGTGTTCACGAGAAGAGTCCATATGAACGCTCGACTCTTGTGGTATTCACGACTTTGTACGTGGAAAGTTTCTGAAAGTTCCGAGTTCACGTGTTCGTTGACGTCGTCAGAAATGGCGGAGGCCTTGGAAGTTAATTTTTCGGTGCATAATAAGTTGATATATTTGAATTTTAGCCGTATATAGTTTTTCTTCGTAATTTTATAATATGTCTGAGGAAAATGTTGATGTTCCCAACAGCCTCATCTTTTTCCTCTATCATTATGCCTTTGCAGTTTCTGTATTATGTTACCCTCTTGCTAGTTTGCTAAATTGTTAGACTCTATGGTTTCTAGATGCCGACTGTAACGTTAATATTACCGTTGTTTAAGCAGCGGTGTTCTCACGACTTAACCGCTTGAATGCCAAGCATATTGTGAACACGACTTCCCATGTTGTAAACTCACGAGTTTCATTTGAAGGCGCCACATGTTCACCAGTAAGTTGCTAACCTTGCCTGCCCTTTTTGTGTAGGGGCAAGTAGCTTAAAGTGTCTCCATAGTCATCCACGCTCACTGTAGGAAAAGTGTCGTCGCTGACGCACACTGAGGATGGGAATAACGCTGAGTTACCCGCAGCCTTCCCAGCAGTACAACAGTAGACATGCTGAGATGGCCGTATGTGTGTGTGTGCACAGAAGAGTTACCACAAGAGCAGTTTCCAACTTTGCAGATGAGTCAGGTGGGACAGCGTGGCTACACTGTGCGTGTGTGTATGTATGTGTGTGTGTGTGTGTGTGAATCTGCTGACCACAGGACAGTCTGCCGCCTCGGCAGCTGAGTCAAGTGAGAGTGTGTTGGAGGCAGCGCGGCTCTCTGTCCTGCTGAGTCCAATCTGTGATCTTTATTGTTCCAGCAGTAACTACTAGAAGAGACTTTACATTAATAATGTGCAACTGGACTAAACCACTCCGGGTTCACACTTGTGCTTCTGCACTAAAAGCGCTCTGAGACCTGCTTCAGGAGTGTGAAATGTGAGAAACAAGTGTGTCATCTGTAGGTCAAGTGAGTAAACCTCCCAAACATAAAAAAATGACCACCTCTCTCCTCTTTCCAATCACTTTAACTGCCTCACCCTGAACAAGATTTCCAGTAACTTAGCCAAAAAACCCATCACTTTAATTTAATGGGCACACGTATGTCAATGCTAAGTGTTTTTTTAGTTATCATTAGAGCATGGAAGCATTGTGTAATATGATTTCTGCTGTGATATTGATCATATTTGCGGGTGAAGCTGCAGCTGAGTGGATGATAACCAGCGAGCTGATCAATTACCCACTGGGCCCAATTTACTGCTGCGCCTCCACTGTTTCTTCCTGGTTAACAAGGCAGCATTTCTATATGACAAATCAGGTGTAAGGGCTGCCAAAACACTTTGGAGAGTGCAGCAAGGCGTAGTGTCTGAGTAGGTGTGTGTGTGTGTGTGTCTAATCAAAGGGAAGCAAGCTTATCCAGCAGAGCAGAAATCACCTCTGAGTGTTATCTGTGTGGAAGTGTGAGAAACAGAGTCACATTTAGTCACCAGCATTTGTGTGTGTGTGTGTGTGTATTGTGCTGGTCTGCACATTTACGATAAAGCTCGCAGCTCTGTGTGTGTTTGCTTCTCACAGTCAAGGTCAGACATGAGAAAGTCCCACATGGGAGCAGCCCGGCGTTGGCTAAGTGCCCTCTCAGTGTAAATGGATCCACGCTAACACGCGGCGTCTCTTACTTGATGGATTTGATCCACTCCTCCTTCTCCTCCGGCGTGGGGGCCGATATCCTGTACACCACGTGGTTGCCCTCGACGACGCGCCCGTCCGCCTCCGTCTTGCAGGCCTTTATCACCTGACCTTTGTGGTTGGGGTTGTAGAGCTCGAAGCAGTTCTGCGGAAACATCAGGGAGGGAGAAAATATGAGTTGCATTTTTGTTTTTAAAAAAAATGTTTGATCTTTGTATGAATTTAAAAGAGATGGGAGAAGACGGTGTCTGGAGTTGCTCCTTACGGGTTTCCTGGGCTCGTCCACCTCTCTGATACTGAGGTTCTCCAGAGGAATAATCCCACGAGGCTCTTTATCCTGGAAACATACAAAGACAACACTCAGCATCGACACATCACTCATTCAGTGTCTCTTAAGGACAAAATCAGTGTGTAATGAGGGCGCAATGACACATAAGGAAGAAAGGATCCGGCCCAGATAACGTCACACACCAAGTTTTTGAAGAAACTGAATGACTGAATGCTGCTACATTGTGTCCGTAAATGAAGAAATCATTGTCAAATCAGTTGTGATACCTGTTAATATTCATGACTGAATACATAGTCACACCACTGTTTTCATCATTGCTAGTGTTTCTCAAAAATTAAAGGTGCTAAATGCGAGATTGGGAGCATTTCTATTGCCTCTGCACGGCTCTCAACATGTCGACAGCTGAGGGGGGGGGGACCGTTTGGTGGGTGCTACACTTCCACAATGGCTGTAACTGCCGTATGGGCACGCTCACATGCACTAAAAGCATGCGTTGCCAGCTCGGCTATGTCAACAAAGCTCGTAGAAGCTCAGATTACAACACAAACAGAGGGGGAGAGACTTCATCCTCTGCTCAGGTAGTCATTACTCCTCTATATCTTTACATAGTAAATAGTTGTTTGATACTACAGTATATTAATGCTCTGAATATCATATAGAGCACCTTTAAGTGCACTTTTCCCATAAATCCTGTCAACAAGACATGCGCTTCTTCAGTGAAAGATCTTTCTTTGATTGGTCTTTAATATCTTCCAGACATGAAATTTGCTACAGATATACAAGATGACTATCTCCCCAGCAAGGAACTAAAATATTAATGTCACAAAGTTGATGCGGCAACATTTTTCTTTATGCTGGATGCAGCGCCAAGTATTTGAACCATTAGCTTTACATTATATTGAGCCTGACGGCATCGAAGTAAAAATCAAGGTGGTGATAAAAGCACACTTGAAGTTTTTAGTCCTCCTGGTCACGTAGGGGCCAGCACCCGAGGGAGACATAACCCTACACTCCCTACATCCTCCATCTTCCGTCCTCCAGCGACTGCTTTTGTGTCTGCGGGGCCAGATGTGGGGGGGGGGGGACCTTGAGGACCAGCCTGTCATCTTACCCCTAATGAGGGGGCACAGCAGGGGGAGGAAATGCCCTGGGACGGCTGCTCACACAGCTGGCTGTGTGTGCGCCTACTTTGAGTGTGTGTGTGTGTGTGTGTGTGTGTGTGTGTGTGTGTGTGTACCCCATCGCTGCTGTGTGTGTGCGCTGAGGGATTGGTGCATGTGTGTGTGTGTTTGGGGGGGATCTTCTCAGAAATGGGGATGCTGGGGTGAAGCGTGGGGTGACAGGCAGCGGGTTGGGGGGAGGCACTTGGCTCGCGGCTTAGCGGTGCCAGATGTGTGCCATAGACTTTGCAGATGTTTCTCATGATGCCTCATGTTAATTGCTGGAGTGAGGTTCATTCAGGTCAAAGGGCCTGCATTTGTTAAAGAGCAGAGCTGGAAGGCAAAGATCTCTGTCTTTAACCCTGTGTGTGTGTGTGTGTGTGTGTGTGTGTGTGTGTGTGTGTGTGTGTGTGTGTGTGTGTGTGTGTGTGTGTGTGTGTGTGTGTGTGCGTGTGTGTGTGTGTGTGTATTTGTGTGTGACCTTTATCTGTTATGTTTCCACTTTACTTACAATCCTGTCACACTTTATTTATACTACATTTATTTGCACATTATCAGTTTCACTCACTTAGCTAGACTACAAATATTGGATTTAATATTTTAAAAAGTAAAACTATATTTATTAAGATTCTTTGATATAATAATAATATATATTATTATATAATATATATTATTATATATAATATTAAATATTAATAAATAATATGAGAAGATTGACACGACTCTCATATCTGAGATTGGTATCAATTTTCTCATCTGCAAAAATAAGCAAATTTGCTATAATGCCAAACTATTCCTTTTAGATCCATTCTGATCAAATATGTTTATTTTTCTGTTGGTAATCTGCAAAAAGATGAATATTTGTGTAATATGCGTTCTGGTAAAACAACAGCAGATTGAGTCCGTTCTGACACACATAACAACACGTTAATCTGCCTACTTACTGTTGTGTATTCAAAGTAATAGAGGCAGTTGTCGGTCAGAATGAACCACCGTCTCTTCCACGTCTTCACCCGGCCGCCTGCGGAGAGAAACGTGCAATACGTGAGTTCAAACCGAAGAGGCGACAGTGTTTGTGTCATGTAGAGGCTAACCTGCAGGAGACCTCGGCTCCACGTGCCACATCTGGTTCTGATCATCAGCTCTTTCCCTCTGCATTATTAGGCTCAATCAGAGGCCTCCAGCACCCCCTCCCAGTCTCAAGAGATGGATGCCTGAGGGCTCTGCAGGGCTTGTGATAACTATTCAACACAGTGTACACGCCACATAGCCTACACGTGGCGACTAAAGCAGGAGCGCACTCAATTTATCTCCGCTGATATTTTAAGGATAAAAAACAGAGGCAGAAAACTGTGATTGTTGCAAGTCAAACACTTTCTTTTTTAATATACAATTAAACATCTGAATGTAGTAATAATATAAGGATATCTCCTTATAAGAGACTCTCCATCTGCCTCCATCATCAGATAAAAGCAGATTATTGGGATTATTGGATTTTCTGTTAATTACATCATCAGTGATGCAATTCACCTATGTAATCCCCAAAAAACACACAATGCGTCTGATGTCAATGCACAGTTTGCAATATGTGCAACATAATAACATCTTTGCTGACTTTACAGGATGAGCACAAAGCAGCCGTTACTGATGTAATCAATATGTAATGTTCACTTGACCCAGATTTTCCCCTCTATACTGCTCGCTAGAGTAAAATCCAACATCTGTCGTACATTATTTATGAGCAATGTTTACTTTCAGATGCACCCGCTGCATTTTAAAATATGCTTTACTATTGTTGGGTGAATGCAAAATATATATATTTTATTCTGCTACAGTCTGGAGACAGCTGTTTATCCCATTTAGCCATATGTTTAATTTCATCCTGACATGTATTATGGATTCCGCTGCAGGACCACCTGTGTTTGCACATTTCTAAAGCAGATTTATCACTCACTTGTTTGTTTATGGACACTCCGGAGAGGGAAGTGTCAGGGAGTTTAAAGTCTTGCATTCCTCAATTTTCACAAGTTTCCCACGGGTGCAATTTAGTCAAAAGCTGATTTGTTGAATGAATTTAAGTTAATCGCATGCAGAACAGCCACAATACTGCACACTGACTGGCCATTTATCTCATCTAAATATTGATTAGATGGTATGTTTTGTCAGTTTACATGCTGAACTTTCCAAGTTCCACTTATAATGCTTTTGACATCACGTCTCCCTGTTCCGTTCACTTCAGTTCAAATGAATGTGGAGGACAGGAAACAGTGTTTGCGTCCGTCCTCGGCCCAGAATACAAGCTTGGCTGAACTTGTGACCAACGGAGGTGCTGTTTTGTGACCCCTCTGCAGATAATAGATTACACGTCTAAATAACTGTATTTTATGACATGCTGGTTAACACTGGATGATGATGATGGATTCAGGCATAGCAGCAGGCTCAGTCCTGGTTAATAATGTACTGTAATGAGATCTTATGGAGCTTCACAGCCTCATAGCAGTGCAGCAATATGTCATATTGAACAACCTGACAGGCCAGCAGAGTGCTTCATTCAAAAAAAAAAAAAATTCTCATTGCCTCTCATTAAGCAGGGACTCCTCTGATGGAGCTAAAATTAGCGTGGAATTCACTAATGGAGGGGGTGGGGGAAATTGGACCTAAAATGATGTGGCAAGTGCAGCCAGTGGGATAGAGAGCAAAATGAGAAAGAAAGGGGGAGGTCTGTACAGGAAGAGGAGAAGCAGCAGCAGCAGCAGCGTGGTGTACTGAGGCCTGTAGGACAGGAACAGAGGGAGGAGAATGACAATAGGCGAGCGTCTCCTTTATTTCACTGCACGACCAGCCACGCAGCGGTAGGTTCACATTCCCACAGCGCAGACTCAAGCAGCCCATTCACTAAAGCTGGAGTATGTGTGTTCTGGCAGATCAGGAGCTGTATGACACGCAGGGCCGTCTCTAATGGTACAGAGCAGGAGGTGACCTGCTCAGCTGACCCCTGGGTGATTGTTTCAGGGAATCCACGAGGAAGCAAACCTCAGTTATGTTGGAGCAATGCACGTTAGCGTTACTTAGGGAAAAAAATGATTTAGTTGTTTGATTGACTTGCTAAAGTTTTAAGGGTTTCTCATATAAAATGTTTTGACTCCACAGCTTTGAAGAAAAAGTATGACATTTTGGGTGATGTGCTTTTTCACTTTCTTGCCGAGAGATAGCTGAGAAGATTGCTACCAATCTCCTGCCTGTACGCTAAAGGGCGGGTGACCTTGATACCGCGGCTCCACTCCCTGATCACTACTGCGCGGACTCCAAATTTCGTCAAAATCTCAAGATGGCAACTCCTGTTTCCGGAATATTTTGGCTTCACTTCTGTACAGTGGGAGGAATTGGAGACGCGTCGTCCATCTTTACATACGGTCTATGCTTGAGTGTCATATCAATCTTCTCCTCTAACTCTAATAGGCGCATTTCACAACATTTTGCACTATTCCTTTAAACAAAATGCAATTTAAAGCCACACCAACACACATGTTTTCAGTTGTTCTCGCTGGTTAGACCTCTGCTCAGGTTGAAAGCAGGCCGGAGCTTTGATGGGAATTTATTAGGTCCCAAATCTCCACCAATAAGAATGATAAAGGTGTAATTTGTCCCGCCTTAACAGGTTCAACAAAGCTATCAGGAGACTCAGGAAGATGTCAGTCAATTAGGTTACACACACCCACACAGTCTTGAGAGGTCTGATCAGCCTGATTAACTGAAAACACCTGTGTGGGTGTTCAGAGGCTTTAAATCAGTTGTCTTGATCAATATGGAAGTCAACTCAAAGGTGAAAGCACCCGTAATCTCCAGTGTAATTGTCAAACCGCAACTACAGTAAATACAGGTCAGTAAAATTAATAATTTTCCTAATTTTTGCTTCTAAATAAGTCGTTTAAATGACTTTAATTAATGTGGATTTATTTCAAACTTGCCTGATTACTAATGATTTGCTTAAGGCCTAATATATGTGACCTTTCGTTCTTTATCTGGTATTCATGGTACATTTTTTTTGAAAAGTAAAGGGGATGTGGCGAGTGGCACTTTGGTTTGACGAGGTCAACAGCTATCTTTTACGCTAAGGCTTCTTAAACATTTGTGTTTTGCGTGTGCACCATCTGAGACGAGCCCTCTGCATCATCCAGCCTCCTCCAGAGCCACTAGAGGAATGCAGCCAATCCCCATGCACAATGAGAGAGATCACTGACCTCCAACTCGCCTTGCCTTTGAATGAGACAACCCATCACCTCACGATGCTGTTCTCATTTGCCCAATAACAGCTCTGCTACAAAAAGCCAATTAAATGAGGAGGCTAGCATGTTCAGGGGCCCCGGTGTGCTAAGGAGATAATGGCAAGCCAATGCCAGTGTGAGGGCACTCTGTGATGAACCGGGAGGATGGGAGGAAGGAGTGTTACCTACCTCCTAATACAGAGATTTAAGAAGGAACAGCCATCACAGAACAGAATGAGAGAACAGAACAAAAGGTGAAAGGGTGAAACGTTAGAGACACGGAGCGAGGAACAAAAAACACAGGAGGATTTTTGAAAGACACACGGAAATCACCATGCCAGTAATCACAAAAAGGAGCATGCTTCAAGTGAGAGGAAGAGGAAGGAGAGGAGAGACAATACGAGACAAAACGAAGAGGAGAGGTCACGAGATGAAGGACGAGGAAAGAAAAGACACTTTGCAGTTGCGTCACAGATCTCCTAGCAACCTTGTCTAGCACCGTGAAGGTGGACAGTTTTCGGGCAAAAATGAGGCTGCATGAGCAGAAATCATGACTTAACTCAAATTTGTTTTTATAGTGCTGCTATTTAATGTTGCAACTACCATTACAAGTCTGGTGAGGCAGAGGTTTATCACATTTTAATAGAGTGCTGCAGGGATGTTTTGTAGGCCAACCAGGAAGTTAGCATCGCCCTGGTTCCCTCGACAGAAAGCCAATGGGATTGTTCCATTGGGTTTTGGATTATTGCAGAAAATAGGCTCTGTGGCAAACAAACATTTATGTTTCGCATGATAATCTTCACAAATGAACACTTTTATGATTTTTGAAATGTGAATGCAATCGCCAGAAATAAAAAGCTAACATTGGACCATAAACGAACTAGACTAGACCACGGTCGCATGAATGATTATAAACAACGAGGCTGTAAAGGCAAACAAGTCGGCGTGATGATGTTTGCGGTCTCATTTAACTTGTTAGCAGCCGCCTTTTTTAAGACACATAAAGGATTCAAAATTCACGAGTGGCATATTTACTGATGTATTTTGTATTGTAGAACAAAATGTTAAAATCTCTTAAGCTTGTGTTAACCATAGACCTTATTTCAGGCTTCTAACTAAAAACCCATTAAAAAAAAACCATTGGAACCGTAAGTGCTAAAATGCTAACTCATATCCGGGTTTTAGGACTCATTTCTTTAGCACTCTATAGGCACAGCAGTCTGTAGGCCTACATGTTAACATCGGCATGTTAACATGGTCCTTGATGACAATGCTGATGTTAAGCAGCTGGCTAACACCTCAGGCTGAATCACCAGCAAAAACAGGTAATAAAAACTAAAAAAGAAATTGTTGGCATCAGCTCATAACATCTGTTGGCATATCTTGCATCATTTAAATCAAGTAATCATCTAATAAAATTGGAGCATACTGGTACAAACAGAGATTTAATGTTTCATTCTGCTGAAATTGACAAATGTCAAGTTAAGATCAGCTTTTTTCAGCCATTGTTGCCCAAGAGCTGTCCACCTCCAACAAGTTACACACAAACGACACAAACGCTCATCACCAGGGAAATAAAGGACACTGCTCATCAAACCGATGCTGAGGCTCTGCTGACAAATGATAAATCGACATAATCAAGGTTACTTTTGTGACTATAAATGCAACATACCGAGCTTTAGGAGCCAGCCTTCCCTGTCAGGGTTGAAGAATGTGTGCGTCAGATCGTTCCCATCATCCTCTGGGATTTTGAAGGGCTCGTTTTTGATGCTGTCGTAAAGGTTCTGCAGACAGGGGAGGGAAACTAATTAATCACAAAGGTGAACAGTAAGGGAAATGACTCGCTCGTATGGAGTAGGCGTGACAGAGTGGCCGCAGAGATCGATCATCACACAAACAAACACACACATTACAGACCAAGCCTCACCCTGAGAAGCTCCTCTGGCAGATCTCCTCCTTCGTTGATGCCTCTGTTCATGGAGATGAAGCGCTCCACGGGGGGCTTGTCTCTGACATTGGGGTTATGGAGGCTGGTGTTCAGCATGATGATAGCAAATGACAGCACGTAGCAGGTATCTGAGAGCAACAGGAAGGGAATCAAATAGATCAAAAATACATAACAGATCATTACAGTCCAGATTTTCCTTTTATTTTTCATTTTATGGTGGACATTTACTTTGTACATTAGACATTACCAAATTGTTTTTAGCATGAGCAGTGTAACATTTTCAGGTTTCAATAGATATAACAGGATGTCATCAGCATATGGTGATATTTTGTGTTCATTTCTATTTCTTCTTACACATATAGCCATTATTATTTTGCTATTATAGATGGCAAAGAGGATTGGGAAGTGAGCCCTAATTATTCTACATGTAGATTTTTCTTTTATTGATTTAAAGGAATTTTCCTAGTGGCTGGGACGAGAAATATGCAGACACGGAGAAAAGACTGTAGACTATTTTAAGTGAGATAACGGGGGGGAAGCAGGGCTTTAGTCTCGCTACTGTGAGCTAATGTTCAGTCACACACGGGCCAGTGGCTGCCTGTAAATGAATCATTCATCCCTCTCTGTCTGCCTCCTCTCACTGACACACTTTAGTCCTCGCTGTCCTGTGCTGCCTATTGTCTGCCCGCTAACACGCATTCTTTATAAAAAATAGAGGAGCTTTGCTCACAGTGTGTAATACGGGGCAAGGGGTGCTGCTAACAGCGAGAGGAATATCGGTGTAATCAAAAAAATGTATGAAGCACAGAGAGAGACGGGTTGCTCATTCCACTGGTGATTAAAGATCCCTGATCATTTTATATTTTTATAGGCTCTGCATGCGGTTGCTGCTACACACATGGACATACATGCATGCTTGCCTACGCACAGATTGTCATATTGTCGCGGCCTGTAGAGCATATCTCTAAAAAGTCCAAAAAAAGAGTCTTCTGTGTGGCTTTACCACCATACATTATTACACTTTATTTAATATAGTAGTCCCTCCATGGGACCTCATGCACCCTCAACAATCTCTTATACAATACGTTGCTCTATAACTTATTTAATTATTTACCGACTGTTGTACTAGCAGGCTTTGTTTATCACAAGACCATGTATCACTCAGCCGGGTTGAGTCTTCCTGAATAATGGATGTCCCTTGTTTGTTGCTGGCTGTTTACTCTGAACTCATCTGCTGCAGTGAACCGTGATGTGTAGTTACTGTAATCTGGTTAATCCTCATTGAGCTTTACTTACAGTAACTCTTATGGCTTAATGATTGAAATGCATTTTAAAAAACAGGCCATCACTCAACGCACCCTCGGGCAGTACTTCTGTTGGTGCATTAGGCTAAATTGCTTATCTGTGCATTGACTTTGTCCAACATATTGGATTTCGCACTTTGCTCTTATGCATCCCAGGGGGTACTTTTGGAGTTTCCAAGGGGTACGTGAAAAGATTAGCTCAAATCATAATAATCTTTTTTTTTTTAAAGTTAGAATTTACTTAAAAAATAAGAAATCGCATGGAGTCAGCTGTAACATCAACACTGTGGTGATTGAGAGTGAATAAAAACGATGGATTAAATGGTTGAAATAGTTAAAGGTCCCATATTTTGCTCATTTTCAGGTTCGTACTTGTATTTTATGTTACTACTAAAACATGTTTACATGCTGTAATGTTCAAAAACAACTTTATTTTCCTCATACTGCCTAAATATGCCTGTATTTTACCCTCTGTCTGAAACGCTCTGTTTTAGTGCATTTCAACGGAATTGCAACGGAATTGCGTTGCCAGGCAACAGTTTGGGTCCATGTCTACTTCCTGTCAGCTGGTGTCATTCACATACACTGCAACCAGAAATAAACTGGGACACATTTAAAATCTTTACGTTTAAAACTGAAATAGTCTAAATATTGTAGATTTGTGACATCACAAATGTACAGAAATCCTGACAGCTCGTTTAAAGGCACAGTGTCTGAATACGGGCTGTGTGCATTTCTCCATGGATTGAGCGTTTTGATACTTTCACCGTATTTATATAGCACTTACACCTGCTTTATAATAAAAAAAAGACATGCAAATCTCACTTTTTACAATATGGGACCTTTAACTAAAAGTAATAAATAGCTAAAAGTAATGGATAAATAGCTGAAATATCAAAACGGAGGAGTGTGAATGCACAAACACATCTGGAACATGCCAGGTGGGATCAGTGAGGGGGGCTCTGGAGCTCATCTGACGGGCCTTTCGGGGTACGTCTGATGAAATAAGTTGGGGTCCACTGGTTTACACGATAGTAGCCTGCATTGTTTCTGACCTGTCGACTGGAAGACTCCGGGGTTGCACCCGCAGTACCGCGATGCAAATGACTCCATCATACGGTCGATCTTCTGGGCTTCACCTGGCAAACGGAAACTCCACAGGAACTGCCTACAGTTAGAGGGAGAAGAGAGGGGTTTCATTTGTGATGCCACAGCGAGTCACATGACATAGCTGTTGTAACTTTTTTTCTGCTCAATATTTGAATTAAACAATGTGCTGACCGTAGTGCTTGGACGAGATTGAGGTCTGCAAACTCATGCAGCTCCACAAAAGCCTGCAGCACCTTGAGGTTGAAGTCATCCCTGGTGGAAAAAAAAGGATGATAAAATCAGATTTCCAATATCTCTAAGCCATTCCTCTTTTTTTTTTCAAAGATCAAGAAGACCATCCAGAGAAGATAACTCTGAACACAATGTGAACCCAGAAGACAGGGCGGGGTTAAACCATATTTCCTTTATGAAAAAGAATTCCTCAACCTGAATTCCTGTTTCTCAGCATTCCTGTCATGTTTGCGCCTTTATTCATACCGACCGCTGAGTGCGGAGTCTGGAAGCAATTTAAACAGCTGGCTGATGCTGAGTGTTTCTCCACCCTGAGGGGGGGGGGGGGAGGGGGGACGGTGCGTTTGACTGATGAAAAAACAGCTACAACCTAACAACCCACACAGACTCCTTTTTTGTCAGAGGTTTGTTTGGCCATCGAAGGGGGTTTTTTGGGAAGAAAAAGTCAACAGCTGCTCTCAGGCTGCGGTCACAGCTTCTCTGATCATGTTTGTTGTACATCAGGGGCCAACGGTATCGTGTGTTGTTGTTCAAATGAATCCAGGAATTTTCAGACTTAGCGTTTTGTGTTTTTTGTGGCGAGATTGAAGAATGGCTGGGAAGAGTACAAAGAGCGATGGCTTACAGGAAACGAACAACAAAACTTGTATTGCAAAAACAGTCTTGGATTTATTTGGACGATGGCTTGGGGGGCTTTTCTTCTTCTTGTACTTCTATTCTGGCATCTGCGGCCAAATAAAATGAATCCTGTCCTATGAGGATTATATATGTTTATTGCTATAGGTATATTTATTACAAAGAAACCTGAATGTTTGCTGTTTGCAGAAAATGAAATTGCATTATATACAGTACGTGTCTCTGTGTGATAACAGTGAGGGTATTGTATGTGACAATTCTACAGGAACAATAATAAGGTCTGGTAGCGTAATTTAGGAGTCAATCACCCGCTCAGCCTGCATCCATCTCCCACTATCTCTCCTCCTTCTGGCTATTTTTCTTCATCCTTTCCATGTGTCCCTCTCTCTGTTTCCCCCTCTCTTCATCTCCCTCTGTGCTCACCATGTAATGATAGGTTCCTGCTCCTTGCATAAGCTCAATTAGTGATAATTACTGAGTGTAAACCCTCAGCCTGTGTTTAGTGTGATTTCCACTGAGTAGGTGGCCTCTTTGATGATCAGCCATGAGTAAAGCCTATTGCCAAGAGGGGTCTCCCATCCCCAACCTCCAGCCTCATTCACATTGTGTGTGTTTCATTGTTTCTGCTACTGACTGTTGATCATCTGTCTCCTGATGCACAATCAGCACCTGTACTCAGGTAATATAGACTGTAGTTGATGTGACTTCCTGCACTGAAAGAGTTCAGACAATGTTGCATTTATTCAGGGGATTTAAAAAAACAACTGTTTGCTGTTTCTTATCATTTTGCTACATCCTCTGCCCTCCTTAAAGGTGCTAAATGCGAGATTGGGAGCATTTCTATTGCCTCCGCACGGCTCTCAACATGGCGACGGCTGAGCAGCACTAACATTGAAAAGAACGGCAATACTGCTGACAGAGCTAACAGTGTTAACCTGACGAGGAACCGTCAACAAAGCAGATAGAAGCTCAAATTAAAACACACACAGAGGGAGAGAGACTTCATTCTCTGCTCAGGGAGACATTACTCCTTTATATCTTCAAATAGTTGTTTGCTGCTCTATTAATTCTCTGGATATCATACAGAGCACCTTTTAAAAAGAACATTTTTAAAATGTTGTGACAGTATGTAACAGACAAAAGTATATAAATCAACTGGGAGTATAGGCCTACTGCCAGCCTTAGAAATGTTTGAGATTCTTATTTTCCCCGTGACATTTCCTCTCGTGACATTTGTGGTGTTAATCGCTCATTGGTGTTGTGTTTCTGCGCTACACTTCTCAAAGATCACCTGCCATTCAAATAGTGCAGCTATAGCCTGTGATGTTTTTTCCCCTTAGATCTTCTGTTGATGAAATTAATATTTTCTTCAGGCACAGCAGGTATCAGTACTCGTGCTGACTACCCAGATCTTATTCTGTGTGTTCTGCAGTACATATACACTTTAAGGGATCCTTTTTCAAAATGTTTTTATTATTTGGTTATGTATAAAAAAGACTATAGGTCGACACCGGTCGATATATCATGATCAGATTTTCTCAAATATCCATATATATCAGCCTCAAAAATCCAGTATATGTCTATATGTCTATAAAATAAAGCACCAGGAATATAAAATGCATCACTTTCTGTTCAATGGAGAATTGAATGTAAAAAAAAGCTAAAAGGTACAGTTACAGTATCACACTGTGAGGGTTTCACAACAGCAGATGGAAGGACTGATTATCGGTTGAATCACTGCTTTGTGTTTTATCAACTGGGGATAATGGGGAGTAAAATGGATGTACTGTAAGAAATAGTACTTTAAAGTACCAAAGGGTTTTCTCAGGATATGTCTTGCACATACTTCATCTCAAAACACATCCAATTTAAATAACTTTTTACAAATTAGTAATTTCAAATGAAATACAGATGAATGATGATGAGTCAAGCTCCGGGACGCTAAACCTTTGATGTGCTCTCTCTTGCAGCTCCCTTTTCCTGTTTTTTGATTCAGTGCATTTCGTCCCTGTGAGCCTCATACAGTGTGTTTAACTATCTAATCTCACCCTTAGATAACACCATCCATCTCTCTAGCTGCAGCACTTCCTTTCTTCTTCATTATCCAGCAGTCTGGCCTGAGATATGAGGAGCCGGATGGCCCCTTTTATTACCAGTTATATGTCCAACATGGGTGGACAATGAGAAGACACTCAAAGATTCATGTTGGGGGGGTCAATCATGTTCTCCCTCATTAATCAATAAATCCAGCCCTTAATGTCTTTCTCTAATCACAGGGGGAGCATAAATCTCATGTAAGGAGGACTGATGGATGCTCTGTCTCACCGCTCGCCCAAGTAGTCTCCGATGACGGTCTTGTTGAGGCCCTCGCCTTTGTAGAGGAACTGGGCGATGTCTTCGGGAGTGTGCTGGAGGAGGTCGTTCTCCAGCAGGAACTGGATTCCCTGGAGAGGAAGAGGAGAAAACGGGATGGCTGCTCGTCTCAATTGAGGACAGATGATGGAAGATGACAGGGCTGAGAATGGATCGCTCTTCACACCAGATGAAAATCGCTCCTTTCAAGGCTACAGAGAGAGTGGAAGCTGTTACAGGATACACGGTAGGCCTACCTTCTTTGGATCCATGTTGAACTTCTTCCTGCCCATGGCGATCTGTTTGTTTCTCTGGGATGTTTTACTGCAATACAGAAGCATTTAATTAGGGTTACTACTTATTTACCCCAAACACTGAAACAGCAGATTGTCTTTATCTATAGTCGCAACAGATGATACTAGTTCCTGCCACATCTGTTCTACCCATTGTACAGTATGTGTGTGAACATGTGTGCATGCTTGAGCCTAATCAGAATAACAGATGACTCTGGGCACATACAGTATACTGTACATTGTCTGTCATTGTTTGTTTTATGCAGCTCTTGGTTGGACGACATACACTGTCAATATTTGATCTGTACAATCAACCAGGTAGCTATGGTAACCTAATATTGCTATCACATAAAGTCACGTCCTTCCCAGCTACGTCTATATGAGCCTATTCCTTTGTAATCCAACTGCCTTTGACGTCTCTGACCGGACATGCAAATCCCAAATTCAACTAAGATAGAGGCAATGAGTCATATTCTGGTCCTGGCTATTTATAGCTGAAGGTAAAACCAAGTATTAGTGTTATTTAGGGCTGTAGAGGTCACAGAGGTCATGTTCTGTGTATTATTTTCTGGGAATTTGGGGATTTTAGTGACTTGAGGAACAGTTTACATTCTACAAATGTGTGCCACTCGTGGTTGTTTATTTAAAGGCTCCTAATATTTTCTACATTCATTATAGAAGCCTGTAAATACTATCGCTTTGGTCCTGGTCTCCTAGTATTTCCAGTAGTGCTGTCAAAGTTAATGCGATGTTAACGCAAATTTGTTTTAACGCCACTAATTTCTTTAACGCATTAACGCAACTTGCGATTTTTAGGTTGTAGCAGGCTCAGTTTTAAATCCAGAGTGAAGATACTTGTATCATATGAAACTAGAAAACATAAGGAATCCATTGGTATCTATACTAGCTTGTCGCGAAGTAGGTTAAATAATGCTCCAAACTTACGCTAAATTTTGGCGAGGAAAAACAGTCATGGCCATTTTCAAAAGTTGGCCATGTTATGATTTGAGCATATTGTTATGCTAAATGCAGCACCTGTGAGGGTTTCTGGACAATATTTGTCATTGTTTTGTGTTGTTAATTGATTTCCAATAATAAATATATACATACATTTGCATTAAGCAAGCATATTTGCCCACTCCCATGTTGATAAGAGTATTAAATACTTAACAAATCTCCCTTTTAGGTACATTTTGAAAGATGAAAAATGTGCGATTCATTTGCGATTAACTATGGACAATCATGCGATTAACTGCGATTCAATATTTTAATCGATTGACAACCCTAGTTTCCAGTTAAATAACTATAAATGTGTGTCACCTGTACAATCCAATGCAATGCAATACATCAGCTCCGCCTAAATTCTACCTCTACGAAGCTTATAATGATCAGTTTTTGTCTCAATAAGTTGAATTTACACATTTACACACAGTTGTCAAGCCTTGAAAATGCTTGATAAATGCTTCTATATTAAGATGTAAACATTGCATGCACAAACTACATCGGTGCAGAATGACAAAGCATCTTGACTTCAGTTACTTACCTTTCTCCAACGCACGTCAGCTGCTCGATCTCCGTCATGACCTCTGCTATCTCAAACTTCAACCTCTGCGAGAAAAGAGTGAGTTTCTTTAAGTCAAAACAGGATAAAGTACCGGGGTACAGATATGCACTGTACAGTCAGCAGTGGAAATACTTTTTGTGAGCAAAGTGGGCATGCAAAGATGTACTGCAGGTCTATTTGCATTACATACAGCATGCAAATAGACCTGCTGTGCTGCAGTACAGTAAGTAGGCAAATTGAATTATCAAGAATTAACAGGTCAGAAATAAGTACATACTGTACTGCTGAATATTTTAGTTCCCAGTTTCACATTAAAATGATCTACTATCAATACAGTCCATGACATTTATAAAAAAAAAAAAAAAAAAAAAGCAAGACTATCACCATAGTTACACTGCACTGCTAATGAACAGACGCTTGAGCTACTGAGGTGAAGCTCAAATGTACCCTGAACATATTGTATACGCTCACATGTTGCAAACACACACCTCAATATCATCGAGCAGCTCTTTCTTCCTGCGTCGGATGTTTGACAGCTCATCCCTCTCCTCCAGGGACAGATCCTCAGGAACTGAAACACGTGATGGAGAAAAAACAGAGCAGACCTTAAAACCTCATTTGTACACAGCTCGCATCGCACATATACTCTCTCAGCTCACTGCAGATGAGAGAAGTAAATCCAATCTAGCACCTACTAAGTTCTTAAGGAGTTCACAGCCAGAGATGGTGTAAAAAAACGAGAAAGATTCACACTCCTCATGCGGTAAAGTGACGGGGCTGCTGCTGCTGCTGCTGCTGCTGCATCAACTGTTTTGACTTGTTCAGCAAAAGCAACACATATCACAAGCCTTCATGTTCGTCTTAATTAACTAGAGAAAGAGAGAAGGCAAAGGGTCTTAATTATTCCACTTGAAAGTGTTTTCCTTCCGTCTCCACTTGGCTCAGGGGCAAATTCTATTAATAAAACCAATCCAGATTAAGTTTTCTTTCATTAAAAGTGAATTTGCTAATTTAACACGGCCTATACGACCCTGATTCCCCCGGTCGTGAGGGTTTTCAGAGCTCCAGGCAAAAAGAGGGGAGGATAATCTGTTCGATGTCTCTTCCCCCCTCTTCTTCACTCCGTCTTTCTGTCTCAATCTTGTTTTTCAATCTTTTATCCCACTTCCCCTCCTCCCCTCTCACTCTCTCTCTGTTTCATTCTCCCCCACGCACACTTTATTTCTCAATTTCCCTTCATCTTTCCGCAGCACAGAAGATCCTGCGCGAGCTCGCTTCATTAAACCAGCTTAGAGGCAGAAAACGCAAAATCTCTCAACGGGAAAAAATGGCACGTCTAATATCACAGTCGCAGCTTTGTGCCTACATGTTGCTAAAGGAGAGAAAAAAAACTTGTTATTTTCCCTCCGCAGGCGGGAAGCGGCGCCAATTAAAGTAAAACAAGGAGGGAAGCATTCAGCCCACTTTTAATTCAAAAGAGTTTGCGTTGAGAGGAGCTGAGTATTGTTATAAATGGTGTGTTCACATTAACCCTGAAACAAAAGGCGCTTCCTAACCTAGTTATGTAATCGTGAAGCACCGTGATGAGGGTCAGGTAAACAGCGGGAGGAACAGCTGAGGGATTTCCTTTGTGGGCCATGTTTTTTTAATAGACAAGAGATGGGGGATATAAACGCACAATGACTGAGAGGATGAAAATAAAAGATGTTAATTAACGTCGCTGACCTCCGGCTACCTCGCAGCACTTATACAATACGACTGTGAGCGCTGTGGACGCGGCTCTGAAACCAATTAGTGCTCTTAAAAAGTTTCAAGGCTGTTTTACACAGTTCTTTAATCTTCTACCTGAGGAATGCTTTCTGCATCATCTGTCCAGCTGTCCTACAGGATATCTCAAACACAGCAGAAGTTAGCCTGCGGGTATAAGATCCATTGTTGCGCTGAGTTTGAAGGGTTTGTACTTGAAGCAATAGTTTGACATTTTTGGGAAATACTCTTTATACACTTTCTTGCAGAGTTGGATAGAAGATTGATGTATGTCCAGTAAATATAAGGCAAGGGCAAGCAGGTGATTAGCTTAGCTTAGCATAAAAAACAATGGGGAAAATGGGGAAGCAGCTGGCCAGGGTTTGTTTGAAGGTTAAACAAAAAAGAAAAAACCCTACCAGCATCACTAAAGCTCACTAATTAACATGTTATATCTTGTTTGTTTGATCAAATTTTGTTACAAGAAAGAGAATAAATGTCAAACTATTACTTTAAACTCGCCGAGCTAATGAGAGCATTAAAATTAAATGTCAAAATGTTTGACCTTTTGACATTTAATTTGAAACGCCTAGGGGGGTTAGTGCATTTTATCTGTGTGTTTTTTCCAGTTTAAAAAAGACAAAAAGTGTTTGGCCTGATGAAACGCTATAATTAAAAGGTCAACATTTCAAACTTCAAAAGGTTGTTACGGCCACGGCACTCCTCTAATTCTGATAAAACTGAAAGATATTACACTTTTTTTTACAATTTTTCAATTCATTCATGAACTGATTTGACAGACACACAAACCAGACTATATTTTGCAGAGTTGGAACATAAACTAGCAGGTACATTTTCCAATAGGCTACTTAAATGTATGACCAATAGGCTACATGCAAAACTAATAACATTTCCATCAACCTCAGCTGTACTTTGTGTTTATTGCCAACTAACAAACGTTAGTGACCATGGTAACCATTGAACATGATAAACATAAGCATGTTAGCATATTGACGTTAACATTTAGCTCAAAACACTACTATGCCTAAGAACAGCCTTGCAGGATGCTAGCATGACTATTGAACAAAAAAATGACATTGGTTCCTGCTTCTCTAATGTATATATTTGCAAATATTAGTTTTCTTTGTCTTTATATAGTTAACTTAATACTACGTTTTGAACCGTTGCTTAGACAAAACAAGCAATATGAATATGTTCATTTGTGACGGGCATTTTATATTTTCACATAGACCAAACCAGTCGATGATAATCAACAATCAATCGCAACTAATGTTTTTTTACATTATTGATTAATCAGCAGATTAATCAATAATGGGAAAAAATCATTAGTTGCGGCCCTAATATTGGGATTCTTCTTTGTCTTTTTGTTGCTCAGAGTAAGATGACAGCTCCATGTTTTCCATTCGCCTGAGGCCGTGCATTAGCTAATGGAGATCTCCACTGGCTGCAACAATGTGCATGATTGAAATCTTGATTCATTACAAATCTAATGAAAAGCGGAGGATGCTGCCTTTAATAAAAGCCTACCACCATTAATGGCAAAGCATTGCCATTACCCTCCAATCCAGGTCTCTCTTACTGTATTATATACTATATTATATGTCTTTCGAACCACGTTTGATAATATAGAGGACTATAAAACCAGTGCTAGTCTCTGTTCCAGTACATAATCTTGTTTAGTGGTGGGGGGACGCTCTTCTACAGAGGTGGTCCACCAATTACATTATTAACACACCTGTGACCTTCTATATGACTCATTCAGGAAATGAGTTTAGTGTCTTCAACAAGCACGGAGGGCGTCGTGGGGCTGGTCGTTACCTCCGCACACGTTCAAACCAAACACAGACACGCTCGACTGGTAATCTACTAAAATCATTTATGGTGTGAGTCATTGCTTCATAGTAAACCTTGGGAGGGTCAGATAGTCCAATAGTGGGGTAGCTGATTTCAATGTGTGCATGCAGAAAACTAGACTCGAAGCCCATTTGAATCTCTGTGATATTTAAAATAAATCTGCTATATGAAAAGCTCAGAAAATCCACTGTATGGAGCGGCGGGTTGAGAGGGTCCAAAGGGTTTAAACTCTAACATGTGCACCACAGAACAAGAGTTTCCCCCTTAAAAAACAAAATCCCCCCAAATCTACTTTTAGGAGTAAATCCCCTGCTGCTTATCACACCCAAAACTAACAACTGTCCCCGTGGCCACCCACTGAAACCAGAGGCTTTGATGGCATTTAAACTAATGCTGGGATGCTTTGGCCCACGCAAACCAGTCCTCATCACCCTTCAGTTTCATAACTTTCACCATGTTTATTTTGGTCGCATATCAATAAGGCCATTTGTTAGAGTGGAAAGACAGAGAGGGGGAGAATAAATCAAATTTATACGTCTTGAGAAGCGATCGAAAAACTTAAAAACCAGTATTCATACCAGTTGCGACAGAGCACATGGAGCTCAGAGTGAAAATCCCACGCTCACTTAACACTGGCTGCTGGCCCAGTTTTCACTGACTCGTGTGAGTGAGGGAGGATTTGTCCAGATCTACTGGCTTTAGACTAGCGACTTTAACGGCTGTAATGTCTTTTAAAGTGGATGAGCTTTAAAAAAAAAAGATAACCCTGTTACCCTGGTTGGCCCCGCCGCACATTACAATGGGACACATGCAAGGAAGCGGGAAGGCAAGGGAAACCTCCTCCTGGATCCAGACTCTAATCTGAAACCCGCCGCCCCCAATCCCTCTAACTGTAGACGAGGACACGCTCTGTATTAAGGCCTGGGTCATACATGCAGACAGAGAAACGTGCATGTAACTGCACATGAGCACACGCACGCTAACGGCAGCTGGCGCTAATCCCACACGTTTGCCCTCCCCTCCGCTCTGTAAACACAATACGAGTCTTTCAGAGCGGAAGTGTGATGGACACTATAACAGCACGTACATACACAGATGTTGCCGCCGACCAGCCGCTGCCCTCCTCTAACCTACTTTGCTCCAGTGATGAAATGATGTGATGTGCAGCAGGAGATAGTCTGGCGTAGCCGTCTGCAGAGGCACTTTGGCTCTGAGCCCACAAAGCAGGAATGCCGGGACGTCAGCGCAAAAGGCCAAAGTGAGGAGGTGAAGGAGGTCACGATGCAGACGGTGAAAGGTCACGCACACGGGGGGTTTACGGGCATGTGCAAAAAGCGTGCTGCCATGTAGCAATAAGTGAAACGGAGACGCCAGTGTTACAAAAACAAGAAAACATTGTTAAAAAAATGTATAAATGACCAAAATTAGCAAATCCTCAACAGTATGTCACGTGGTTCACTCCATACGTCTTGATAAGGATTGTACGTTTTTGAAAAACATTGTTATATTGTTGTTTACTTGTTTAGACAGCAGAGATTACAGCTAAAAAAGTTTATGAATGACATTAATAGTTGGTGAATATCATGGATATGGAAGAAATCACATGCAAATTCCATGGGAGCTGTTTAATTAATGGTTGTTTAAATTTCAATGAATTGCTGTTTAACTTGGCTAGTGCTGTGATAGATGCTCTTAGAATATGGAAAGTAAATCCCAGCAACACAAGACAGATGAAAGAAGTGCTGAATGAGAGATTACATTTAATGAGGAAAACCTCTAATTCTATTCATTTCATTCTAGTCTCCTTTAAAACCTAATCTGTAAAGTGTTCATCTGCAAGACTCTTTACGTCATATAGCTCTCTTTCATATGTTTGTTCAGCCATGAGAGCTGTAGCTCCTAAGGATGAACACGTACTAAAGTTCTTCTTCATGTTTTCATTTTTTCTTCAAAACTGCTGTTGCTGCTGGAAAATGCATCTAACAATTATTTTCATTATTGTGTATAATCTGCAGATTATTTTTCTCAATTAAGCAATTCATTGGTCCATAGAATGGCAGAAAACAGGGAAAAACAATCATATTTCCTGAAGCAACTTCTTTAAACTCTTTATTTTGTCTGATCAAGAGTCCAAAACCTAAATATATTGAATTAACTATCACATATGATACAGGAACGCAGCAATCCTTCACAACTGAGAAGCGGGAACTAGAGAATGTTTAGCATTCTTTCTTGAAAAAATGACTTAAATTATTAATTGATTATCAATAGATGCCATTCTATTGATGATGTTCTGTAGATCAAATCATTTTAAACAAATGAATTGGTTAACTGACTAGTCGATTCAGCTCTACATAGAGAGAAAGAACAAAAGAAAGGACAGACCTACCATATAGAAATCAATTAAAACAGAAAACATATACGCTTCTGTGTGTGCTGAATCATTATTCTGCTAAATGAATCAGGTATGGGAAGTAGCAAAACGGACTATTCCTTAACAAGTGGCACATTTTGAGATGACTCCCTTTCAAATTGTATGAAAAAGTTATTTGTGTTGCATGTGGTATCTGTGCCGGTGAAATCGAGCATCAGTACAGTACACTGTGCTGTAGCCTGTACATTAATAACTCAGTAACAACAGTCCTGGCCGTTGCGTGAGAGGAGAGATTTGGGGAGCTAATATGGCTTCAATTTTTAACTACATCTGGGGTCACGAGGAGAATCTGGGGCTCGGGGAGCTGAAGAGCCCTCACGCTGATTGCTCTGGTTAATCTGCAGTTTTGGGGAGTGACCTCCTGCTGTGAGTGCATTTGTGCGAGTGTGTGTGTTGTTGCATCGGAGGTGGTCCGCACACGATGTCCTCCTTATATCACACATCTGCTCGGCATCAGCACTGTGTCAATATTTGATTCGATGAACAACTCCAGCAGAATCTGAGGGGCTTCCACTGCCATATGCTGGCGGCCAAAGTAACCATAATCTGATGATTTGATCGGCCTGAGAATGGATTAGATGGATGCTGTTTCTTCTGGCGTCCGAGGCAGGACGGGGGGCTTTCACAGGCCGAGTGCTGTCCAAGTGGCCCCCTGTTCACTCACTGGTGTCAACAGGTTTTAGCCAGAATTTAGAGGGACGCTGTAAAAGTTTAGTCTATAAAATCTATGTTAATGTAATTCACTTTCATTCTCTCACAGTGCTAGAATATCTCAAATTAAGCAAAAAGTGGCTGAATACTGGTGTTACATGGAGAGTTAAAGCCTCTTTACTACTATCTACGTCTAGTTCACATTACGTCCAAGCACAACTGTCTGTGTTTCGTGTTAATTAGCAAATGTTAGCATGCTAACACGCTAAACTAAGATGGTGAACACGGTAAACATTACCATTGATGTATGAAGAGAATTGGATACAGCGTCGGAGGCGATCTTCCGCAGTCATTGGGCCAAGAGTGGTGCAAGAATGAGTCCTAAAACCCGGAAATGAGTTAGCATTTTAGCACTTCCGGTTCCCTTGTCTCAAAGAACAGTGTGTAACATTTAGGTCGATCTATTGAAAGGAATGGAATATAATATTAATAGGTATGTTTTCTTTAATGTATAATCACCTTAAAATACAAATTGTCGTGTTTTCGTAACCTTAGAATGAGCCGTTTATATCTACATACGGAGCAGGTCCTCTCCATGGAGCCGGCCGCCATGTTTCTACAATAGCCCAGAATGTACAAACCAAACGCTGGTTCTAGATAGGACCATTCGCGTTTTCACGTCGGCCAACGTAGTTTCTTCTACACGCTTGGCACACGGGAGAAATTTGAGTTGGTTGCAATCTGCAACCTCACTGCTAGATGCCGCCAGATCCTACGCACTGCACCTTTAAGATAGACGGGTCTTTTTTTTCCCCAGCTCTTGTGTAAAACTAATATTGGAGGAAAAATACTTTAATACTAAACATCTCCAAAACATACTTTAACATAATATCCCACACTTGAATTTTCAAGATTTTATGTAAATGCGATTGCTAACAAGTGGCTAAATGAGACTATAAGACGTCATCACGCCGACACGTCTGCCTCTACAGCCTCGTTGTGTGTACTTGCACTCATGCGACTGTGGTGTAGTTCGTTTATAGCCTAACGTTGGAATCACATGACCGACCCGGAAGTTGTAATTCCACCGTTTTGCAAGTACGAAAATGTGCTCCATTGCTCGGCACTCTTCCTGGGGGCTTGGCTAAACTAGGATGGTGAACATGGTTAGCATGTTAGCCTGCTGATTTTACCATTTAGCTCAAAGCACCGTTGTGCCTCAGTACAACCCCACATAGCTGCTAACATAGCTGATTTAGCATTCCCTTGCTTTTATTATTGTAAAATTCGTTTGTTCGTCTGTCCCCCACATTGCCTGTTTTTTAAATCAAACCTCAAAACGCACATTTATTCCTTGGCTTTTGGCTCGGCAGGAGAGTTGACTATTTTAATCCTTTTTCCTTTCCTATTGGTCTTAACGCTTTTATTATTTTAATGTCTGTTTGGTCTTAGTGTTTTATTGTGTTGTTTTTATGTTTTTTATGTATAATTGTACAGCACTTTGGTCAACTTTTGTTGTTTTTAAATGTGCTTTATAAATACATTTGGATTGAATTGGATTGGAAATTCACGCTTTGGAAATAATCCTGGTCTCAACAAACAAAGGATGGAAGACATGGATGTCACAATACATTTTTGAAAGTCGACATATATTTGAGGGATCATTTCCTGACAACAGACACTGCTGTTGCTTCCTGCGGTTGTCAGGTGATTGACAGGAAGCAGAATGAATGCAACGCTTTATCTGATATGAACACGCTCACCTCCGTTATTGCGATAGATATCTAGCTTGGGAGGCAATTTTGAAATCTGTATTGGGTGCTTTTTTATTCTGTACACGATGAATGAGAGGAAATACGTTTTCGATATCTCTGATGATGCTGATGATGTGCGGACACCAACGGGGAGAGAGGGTCAACCTGGATGATTGGCACCGACTTCAAAACCTTTCGGTGTGCGGCTCTGTTGACCAGGACGTGTAGCTCTGTGTCGGTTCAGGATGTTCCTGTGATGGTTGTGCGCCTGCCTGCAAAAACACTGACTTTGGCGGACAACCATTATCCCATTCACAATAACAGAAACCACCCACAAAGTTTTAGATTAATTGGTCTCTCTTGGTATTGGCTGGTTCCTAATAGATGGATCATGTTACATAGCAACCTGTCCCATGGCTACCTGCTGGATCAAAGACAGCTCTGTCCTCACCAGGTCTATTAGAAAACAGAACAGGAGGGAAAATATACACTTGATCATGAAAGAAAAAGTGCAGGAATTGAAATGAAAGAGAGCCAGGACATGTATTAAGGTGAGAACGAGCTGGGCGTTGGTGTGATTCTCCATTTCTATTGAGCCAGACGCCAAGAAACACATTGTCTACTCTCCAGCCTCTCTCTTTCTATGAACACCCCTCCTTCACCCTGTCTGTATGGTCAGCTGGACCATGTCGTCTCTTAACCCTCCTTCCACTGACATTAGGTGTGGATTACTCGAACACAGCACATCTCTGCTGCCCTCAATGTCCGTCTGTGTTCCTCCCAGACTCCCGCTCATTTAATTTGCCGTTCCTTTTGTCTCCCATCTGCTCTCTGTCTCGCGCTTAAAGAGCTTCTCCTCTCGACAGCTCCGAGCAATAACTCCAGGCAGAGCGTACCTCTTTTCACGACAGCAGCCTTACACTGTCTTGTATCCCTCACACACACACACACACACACACACACACACACACACACACACACTACCATGGTGATGGGAACATGTCGGGAAGCCTCCCCAGTCTCTCTCCTAATCAGGTCCATATGTAGTCTTCTCTCTCAACACTTAAGCAGTGCAGTTTGTTACAAGCTCCGGCTCAATCCCTGCACGTCACGCGCCAGCCCTGTCTGTGTTCGTGTATTTGTCTGGTTGCATGTGGTACCGTGCTATGTGTTTAATCTTCTAATGTTGCACCACAAAACCCATAATCTTGGCAGTAAGAATGAATTTCTGTTCTTTCCAAATCTCCCCTTAAGCCTTTAAACAACACAGCCAGCCTGCCGGGTCAACCGACGAGATTGTAAAGAGTACATTTGAACACATTTTTTTGGCAACTGTGTCGACACACATAAAAGACGCTTTTTTTCCCCCCCTAAAACATTGCAGACATTCATGTCAGGCTACTGGGGTGTTGCAGGAAATTTGCAAGTGGTGAATGCAATGTAGCTCCATGTTTTTATACCCAAAGGGGAATTCTTTCTGCAGCCAGGTGAATAAAACAGATGTGAAGCATGGAAAGCATTCACATTAAAGGAAAGGCTTTTAAAAGGATTTATAGCTTAAGATATATGGTGGTATTTGTACTGGTCAATTATTTGACAGTTTGGGAAATACACTTATTCGCTTTCTTGTCAAAATTAGGAGTAGATCGATACGGTAATGAAGCCGCCGCCAGCTGCCGCTAAACTTAGCGTAACACAAAGACTGGAAACAGGAAAACTTCTCTGTCAAAAGGTAACAAAATCCGCCAAGTAATAGACTGTGACACAACCCCCCGAAAAATCCCAACATGTCCTTTTTACACCAAGTTTTTGTATGAATTAAACAGACAAGATATAAAGTGTTAACAAACAAGCTTTAGCTAGATTTCTGTTACTTTTGGATGGAGCCAGGCTAAATGTTTCCCCTGTTTCCAGTCTTTATGCTGAGCTAAGCTATCGTCACTTGGCTGTAGCTTCATTTTTAGCGTACAGACAAGAAAGTGAGCTTTTTGTCTAACTGTCAGCGAGAAAGCGAATTTACCAAAATTTCAAACTATTACTTAAAACTACTGACGTCTGGCTGAGTGTGGAACTGATTATTGGTTCAACTAGCTGAAAATGTCATAGTTTGTTCCCAAAAGGAACAGTGTGTAGCATTTAAGGAGATCTACTGGCAGAAATGGAATATATTATTAATAATGATGTTTTTTTTTTGTGTATTATCACCTGAAAATAAGAATTGTTGTGTTTTTGTTACCTTAGAATGAGCCGTTTATATCTAGATATGGAACATTGTCTTCCGGCCGCCATGTTTATACATCAGCCCAGTCACTGGCTTTAGATACTGCCATTCACGTTTTCACATTTCGGCGTCGGCCACCGTAGTTTTCCTACACGCTTGGCACATGGGAGAAGTTTCAGTTGGTTGCAATCTGCAACCTCACCGCTAGATGCCGCCAGATCCTACACACTGCACCTTTAAGATAGACAAGCTAATATTGGAGGGAAAATACATTAATGACCAAAACATACTACAGTATTACATCCATATTTGTAGCTTCATTACACATGGAAGGAAAGAGTTTACTGTGATTTACTTTTCACTCTTGAAAAGATTATTTTAGCTGCAACTAATTATGGAATTATGATTATTTTAATTATAGATTAATCTACTGTTATTATATTATTATTTTCCCAGACCCCATGGCGACATATTCTTGTTTTGTCTGATTAACAGTTCAAAACCAGAAGATATTTAGTTTACTATCGTAGAAGACTAATAAAACCAAAAAATATTCACATTTGAGAGGCTGGAACTAGTGACCAGATCTTCGCCATTTTTGCCAAAATAGTTGTTGATTAATTTTCTGTCGATCAACTAATTCATTTCAGCTCCAACGCATTTTTACCTAAAAGCAGATTCCACATGCAGCGCTGCAGCGCATCTCCAGGGAGACGTCAGGTAGATGAAACATGCAGATGCAGACAGACACAGATGTGGGAGCTCTGCTCTGCTGCTGTCTAGCCATTCAGCACCAACCACTTACAATAATCCAGCCAGTCTCCCTTAGCGAAGTAAAGCTAGAGAGCAGCTCGCCCCTAGTGACTGTCTGATGTCCTCCCACACACTCACCCTGCAACCACAATAAAGGCCGTACCCTAATCACACCGACTTCCCCTTCTTACCGGCTAATCCCCCTCAGAAGTACAGTCCTGGGCGCCAAGAAATCACACACATTGTGTTGATTCAGGTTTCCTAGAAAGCCACCTTAGCTTAGGTTTCATGCCTGCTGGGGTGAATGCGATATGAAATAATTGCATATAGTCAGATGTCCAGTAAGTTTGAGGAGATGATTACAAAGAAAATGCAGAGAACAAAGGCACCGTTTTTCTTTCTAAGGGAGATATTTCCAATCAGAGAGCCGAGGCGTGATACTGCACACAGGCACCGCCATGTGTGCACCATTAAAAAGGCCCCTACAGACAAAACATTAAGTGCTGCAGTCCGATACGATTTGTTATTTCAGCGCACACTCACACGTTCAGTCCAAAGAGAATAGAAGAATTGAAGGAAAGGACTTTGCTATTCGACTTTTCCCACGGCCAGATAGACAGGAGAGTGTTGATTGACACAGTGGGGTTATCACACAGGAAATATGGTCAAGGAAGCCCCATTAACAAACATTTCAGCACATTTTGTGACGTCTGTACCCCCAAAAAACACAAGATGTGTTTTGTTAAGGAGCCTCAGACGTCTTTATTCAGGTGCAAGGCATTTTTTAAAAGGTGAATTCCATTCAGCGTTTTAAGACTCCCAAAACAGCCATTTACTCAGCCCATATTAATCCCTCGACTGCAGCATAACAAAGCTGCTATAAAGAAGAGAAAATACAAGAAAGCCAAGTGTTAAAATCCGTGGCCTCCATCCAGCCGTTGACTGAGCCACTTTCCAGCCAATTTCTGCTTCTGTGTTCTTTCCACTTCTCCATCCAGCTATACGATGATGCTAAAAATAGACGCGTGAGTAATAAAAACACTTAGGATTTCGAGCCTGTTGCTGATTTTTCGTCCATTTTGAGGCCAGGCCCTGTCTGCTCTGTGGCATGTAAGCAGAGCAGAGAAGCGCCACCTCTGATTAGCGAGCGCAGTAAACATGTACTAATGAATCCATTGCTTTTTGAGTACCGCAAAAAATGCAGTTTCATTCAGTCTGTAGATAAGTTTAGCTGACAAATATGTTGTGCAGGTTGGTCTCCCCTTGCTGCAACACCACCGTTACTCCACCACCAAGGATGTCCCTTACTGGTTTTCCATTGGTCTACGAAAGGTCTCTCAGTTCACAAACTTCGCCACCCCTTCCTCGGTTTGGGGCCCTGGGTAATCAGTGACTTTGATCACCCAAATGCAGCTTCCAGTCCCCACACACTGTTTCAGCCTCACGAGAGGTGGCTTGCGGGAGCCTTAAATGTTCATATGCAACTTGATTGGATGCTGTTGGATTGGTTCAAACAAAGTGGAACTGGGGAATCAAGTGTTGAATTGTTGGGAATTAATAGCGTTAACGTTATTTGATTCAGGAAAGTAAGGGAAATTAACTGACTCGTGGCACACATTTTAAATAACATACTTTTTAATCTTAGGGTGCTTGGGTTAAGGTATCAAGTATTTTCAAGTCAAAACGCTAAAGTCAAAGTGAAGTCAAGAGTCATTGGTGTTAAATTCCATGTCGAGTCGCAAGTATTTTTTGATTTTGTCAAGTTGAGTCTAATGTCATCATATTTGTGACTCAAGTCTGACTCGATTCCAAGTCATGTGACTCGAGTCCACACCTCTGGTGTCTGCCACACTGAAATAGCAGCTGTAGACTACTAAATCTGCCACGACTTGATCCACATACTGCAGGTCCTGATTCAAAACTATTAAGTTATCACAACTTTATATTTTTTTTTATTTAGGCCTGCCATCGAATTACTCACTGAATTAATTGCCGACAGCTCTTGACGAAGGTGTAACTGTGACTTCAGCTGCTGTAAGTGACTGCCGGAGACAAATTTAGCGCCAAGTGCTCGTGCTGTGATACCAGCGTATCAAGGTGTGCATGTGGAACAATGTTAAGTGATGCGTGCAAGAGAGCGAGAGGCAGCGAGGGTGTGAGTGAGCGAAGTGAACAAGAGCTCTTAATTACTTCAACATTTATGGTAAGTTATTTTAATAACTCTCACATGCTGCTGCACATAATCTCTCTGTGCTTGTGTCACAATGCTTCCAGTTTGATCACAGACAGCGAGCCTCTGGGCCTCTCTGACATCCTGTCACATGTTTCAGTGACCGGTATCTCTTTCTTCGAGTGGCCTCATCTATGGCGGGTGGAACATGTGATTGGCATGGTTTAAATCACAAGGAGGATAGAGGTCAAGTCCTTCACTGGGTTTTCAGAGTAATGTTACTTTCAACAAGCCCCTGAAACAACATTTAGACCATGGTTAAAACCTCTCTCTAGAAACACACAAAATAAAGTAGATAGTGTTATTGCAAAGTCCTTTTTTTTTACCAGAGTAAAGCTAATGAATTGTTCAAAATATAAAGGGTTCTTTCCCGCTGGATCATGAATATGCTCGATTAGTTTCATGGTAATTTCGGCATTAGATTTTGAAATTTCTTGTGTACAATGTGTGCCCAAAGTTGGCACTAAAGGAAAGTATAATGCAATATAATGAAAATGTATCTAATAGTCATCGACTGTTTATAAGAAGTGGACGTATGGTCACCGTGACGTCACCCATTGGGTTGTGGACTGCCGTTTTGAAGCCTTGAGTTTGGCATTTGGGCCGTCACCTTCTTGTTTTTTTGCAACCAGAGGTGGCAAGAGAAGATGGAGCTAAGTACAACCGAATGCTGAATAAGACATTTTTAGGCGACCAAAAATGTTACAATTAACTTTCACGAACTGAAAACACACTGTGAAAAGGTTAAGACAAAAACGCGGACAACTCCCAGACCGGACAACGCCGTGGTAGCGACCTGTCAATCCCAAGGTAGCCACGCCCTAAAGCATCCCCTGCTTTATGGTCTATTTGACTCTAAATGCGACCATAATTTACTAAATGAACATCGTGCTGTATTGAAGAAGACTTGAAACTAGCAATTGAGACCATGAACTCATGTTTACAATGTTTACTGAGGTAATAAATCAAGTGAGAAGTAGGCTCATTTTCAGAAGAGGACAGAGGAGTCGCCCCCTGCTGGCTATTAGAAAGAATGCAAGTTTAAGGCACTTCTGCATTGGCTTCACTTCTCAGACCCCGCAGTTGCCCACTACTAATAATATAAGGACATGAGAGGAGTATTATTGTAGAAAGACAAGAATAGCAATGGCTACTTAAGGAGCAGGCTCTGTTACTACACCACAGCCCCTGTATGCGCAAATTAAGATCAATAAAATAGGTCAAACTGGGTCATCCCCACTTCCACTCAAATTCAGGGCAAGGCTTCGTGGTTTTAGTCTGTTCAGACATGGAGGATAATGTGGGAAACAAGAGTGGAAGTCCAGATGAGTGTCTCTCCCCCTGGCTCATGCTAATCTCTCACAGTTTAACTGACAAACTCTTATCAGACTATGGCCATTTGTTTACACTACACGCCTTCAGCCACAAGGCGGTTTGAATTATCTACCCAGAAGCATCCTGCGTGTGTGTTTCAGCACACATGTCATATAATAACTGATATGAGACTCCGAGCTGCAGCCGCCCGCCATGTGAGCTTTAATCCTGGTTAGACATGCAGCTGCACGGGTTCAATTCATTCAGCTTTATCACACACAGTCAGGTCTCTGGCACCAAATACTCACATTATACTTGATTTTTTCCCTTCTATGACTCTTCTAATATTCACTATTGGGTAATTAAAGCCCAATGTGACTTTATTACACTTAATCTGAAGGCACTTCCTCTCTTAATAGGAATGTTTTCTAAACTGATTAGTGCATTCAAAGTGTTTTTTGCTACATTGCATCATTGCACATTCTATGTTTTTGCACAATTTGCAGCTTCTTTTGCAACCTAATCATAATGTATAGACGGTTAATCTCCTGTATGACTCAAATATCCCAACAGGGACTTCTTTTTCTTTATTTCTTTTTATGTTTTTGCAAAAGGATGTAGACCCTGCTGGGTCATATCCTCCATATGGAAGAGTGCCAGTCAGATTATCTTATCAATTCCCACCAGTTTAGAGGCTACGAGATAGTGAGAGCAACTTCAAAGCCTTACAGCAAGACATCAAACAGATGGAAAAAGGTGCATGCATGATAAAATTGCTGTGTTTTGGGGGGTTTTATACCATGACTTCAGCTTTTTCTCTGCAGGAGACTCTATCTCTCACCTCTCTGTTTTTATGAGGAACGCTCCTTTAATATCAGGTTATAAATCATGACAGCAGACTGTTGTTGTTGTTTTTCTGGGCTGGTCTGCAGGAAAAACCACAACAACATCCTGGTTCTGATCATATACCTCCATCTCCTGACTCACACATCCATCCATCCATCCATCCATCCATGCATCCATGCACACTGAGGAGAGGAAACCAATGTGTTACTGCATGGGGACAGAATAAAAACAGCCTTACCGTGATTGTCTTCATCCATATTGATGGTAGCAGTGACAGGGCAGTCCAGTAGAAAGGTGTGTCCGAATGAAAAATGTAATTTTGAGTGTTTTTTTCAACAGGATTTTGTCTTTTCTTCTCCCTGCTGACAGACAGCTGGTGTGTTGACAGACTAGATGAAGTGGAGTGGACCTGTGCGAAGATGGCAGCGTAGAAATGAATATAAAAAGAGACAGAAAAAAAGGAACCGCAGTCTGGGTGTAGATTAAAATCAGGTCCTTAATTTGCAGAAGGGATATTTCATCAGACCGCGATGTGAGACAGCAGCTGCCTCTCTGCTGCTCTGCTCTGCTCCATCCTCCGCTGCTCCTCAGTCTGCATCCACATTAGCTACACTGCAACCACGGTGACGTCACCAAGCCCCGCCCCTACTAATAGCACCCCCACACCACACACACACACACACTACACGCACACACTACACACACACACACACTAAAGGCAGCTCAATTTAAATGTTTTGAATCTAAAAATACTGTAACTAGCCTATAAATGCTTGTAATTGGACAATAAATAAATTCCCCACTGATTGCTTAAAAATCCCAAATTCCCACAACAAAACACTGAGGACTAGTGGCTGCTGGTGGTGAAGGAAGTATTTAAAGGGACTGTTTGTAAGAATCAGAAATGCTTGTTAACAGCGACACCTGTGGCCGCTAAGTCAACGAAAGTCAGCGTCGGGCTCACGCTTGTGCTCGCTCTAAATAGACATGAACGCATCGCTCAACACAGTGAGGCGACACACGTCAGCTAAAACCACAATATCACTCTATATTTCACCTGCTTGGCAGTAATGTTAGCTGACCAGACGAAGGTCTCTCCATGAATCACTGCTGATCCTAGTGTTGGCTTTTCCTGCCTCAGCCTCCCGATCGCGGTCAGAAGGAACAGGGGAGGAGACACCGGAGTTTTGGTCAGAGATGATAACGTTTCTCGCTGTGGAGCCCCGTCACTTCACAAGACACGGGAAACCTCTGTTGGTCTGGAGGAGCTGCAGCATTTATTTCTGCACAAACGTCCACTGGACATTCACAAGATATTCTCAGAGCTACGAAGTCTTCTGCAGTGTGTAGTGTATGCGCATGCACGAGTGGAGCGAAATAGCGAGTACGAGCGCGGTGTGTGAGTGAAGGCAAGCAGGCAGAGGAGCAGAGGAGCAGAGTACAGCAGAGACTCCGGTCCTGGAGACCAAAGCTACGGTCTCCCCCGCGTCCTCCGAACGCAGCCAACACTGTTTTGCAAGACGGGCTTCATTAGATATAACTTTGCGGTTTTGGTGCTTCTGTGTAGTTTGTGTTGGAGTCTGAACAGCGTAGCCACACGCGAGCGCGCATGGGACACCGACCCGGATTGATTTATACATGTAAGAAGTTACAAACAGTCCCTTTTAAATGTAAAAGTAGCAATATCAAACTATAAAAAAGTCCTACCTTCAAAATATTACTTACTGTATAAAGGTATAAGCAACAAAAATACTTAAAGGTGCAGTGTATAGGAGGTTGCAAATTGCAACCGACTGAAACTTCTCCCTAATACGTGAAAACGCAAATGGCCGGGCTTCGTCCGATATCACATATTATGCACTACATACTTTGGTGTGTATAAACAGTAGTATGTATCTCTTCGGACGCACTGAGTAGTAATTTATGTCGTCACTTCCTGAGATCCTCGGAGATGTGTAACCATGGTAACCCATGCCAACCTCATTTGACCAAAACGACAATTTGTGAGAATCAAAGTCTGAATTAATTTAAAAGATATATTACGCCAAGCAAAGCAAAATCTTATAATTACAGTTAAATTGAAGCGTTAATGATATTACTGAATTGTCCACAAACGTCTGTTATGAACGTTGTCGTCACTACCATAAGATATTTATGCCGTCGAGTGTCCAGCATTGCAAACTGTAATATTTCCCAGGCAATAGTAGTCAATTTGCGTACTATTGGTTCCATACTAAGATTTTGAACATAGTATAATATCGCACATACTATTTTAGCGTACTAAATAGCATGTTAGTATGGAATTTCGGACGCAACCCCAGTGTTTGATTTGTCTATTCTGGGCTACTGTAGAAACATGGCAGCCGGCTCCGTATGCAGATATAAACGGCTCATTCCAAGGTCACGAAAACACAACGATTCTTATTGTCAGGTGATTATACACTAAAGAAAACATACTTATGATATTATATTCAATTTATGTCAATACATCCCCCTTAATGTTACACACTGTTCCTTTAAAGTATCAGCTATCAAAAGTAAAAGTGCTCAGGCAGTTGTGTCATGTCATTGTAACGCTACGGTATCATACTACATTATCTGATTATTAAAAGAGTAAAAAGTACATTGTTTTCCTGTATGTGTATGTAATGTAGCAGAGTAGACGTATAATGTATTAAAATGGAAATATTTAAGTAAAGCACAAGTACATCAAAATTTAAAATTGTACTTAAATACAGTGTTTGAATAAATGTATTTAGTTACTTTCTACCACTGCTGAAGGCAGCTATAGCTATATATTTATCGACGGGACAAATATAAAAGAACTAAAGGGATGTAAAATTTTTAGCAGTCATACTTACATAGTTTTCTCCATCATTTAACATTTGATTGCTGAAACCACATACATCAGAGTCCAATAGGGCATGTTGTAAGTAAACATGTCATAAATACATGCCAAGTTTTACCGTTTTATCTAATCAACTTATTTGGAAGTTGAACATAAAGCTGTGTTAATTATTACCCTGTCCATTTTCAGTTTGATTCAGATAACTGGGTGTTGATTTACAGCGTGTCTGACCAGGTGGCCGGCCCTAACTGACTCTGTCCTACTATGTTGTGTTGGGATCTGACTAAAATGTTATTATAATTGATGGCAGAAGGTACACTGAGAAGAGCCAGTCTCTTAACGTCTTCATTAGATGTTTAAAATGATGCACTGTATTTGGATTATTCCATCTGATGTCGTGGATTAATTAAGATCAAATATTTCACCCGACAGGCTATAAGTATTGTACAAAACAATGCACCCCAAAGTCCATTAGCAGCTGTTCTGGAGCTTTCTATCCTATCACACAGTCTTCCTCAGCCAACAAGGAGAAAAGGTCCACGGAAACTTGAACATCTACAATTTAGTGACAACTGGGCAACTCCATCAGCTGAGGAAGATGTGATATGATCAAAGCTATTGTTTCCAAGGTCAAGAATGAACTTTCAGTCTCAACTTAGCATTCAATCATTTTAAAAACACTAAAAACAATAATAAATATACATGTGCCATTGTTACACTGTTTTCTACATTTTTATTTAGACTGGATGACTCTGAATCTTTGCACACAATAGTGCCTCTTTAAATCTCATATTTGTCTATTAAACCAGTGAGGGTACAGCAGCTGAATAGTGTGGACATGATAAAAGTGGCCTATACAGACTGTGGACACAGTCAAGAGTCAGTATGTTAGTTAGACTACTTCTGAGCACACATTTCACTCTCTGAGTTGTTCAGAACATTCAGCGAGGCAAAGCCAAGAAGTAGATCAATCTGCAACTTACAGACTCTCTACAAAACACTTCCAGTCAGTGTTAAGTTACTCTTTAAGGTCAGAGGACAGGCTGCTTAAGTTCAAACTCCTTCATTAATGATGTGAAGGTAAACTGATAAGCTGCAGGAAACATGTCTTTGGTTTTTATTGCAGATCAGATTTAGCTGTACATTCAAATCCAAACATTTGATGAACTGCTTCAGAGTTTTCCTAAAAACGTCTCTAAAACTCTACGTCAACAGTGCTTCTCTTCAGTCTGACCTCATACCTCCGCCCCACTTTCCTTATTAGTGATGCAAGCATGAGGACACCTTTGAGTGGCCAAAGAAAAGAAAAAAAACAGCTTGTATACTTCCTGTCGGTCCCTGCCCATGTGAGCTCATACCTCACTGAGGCTTTTCCAGGGAAGATCCCGGCAGTGATGTACTGCAGGGACAAATGTGAAGGCTGGACCCAGCATGTGGTCCAAAGTTCAGGAAGGGACTCATTGTGCAGCGCTACAGGCGGACAATGGAAGAAAGTTACAGAACAGGAAGTGATGTGATCGGCCTGCCCTCCTCCACCCTTACTATGTTATGAAATCTGATCTGTCACTTCACTACCAGTGGTGGAATGTAACTAAGTGTAATTTTGACTTACCTGTACTTTCCATTGTAATGCTATATGATACTTCCACTCCTCTACAATCCAGACGGATATATTGTACTTTTTACTCCACTGACTACTCGTTGAACAAACTTCATTTAGAAACACATAAAAGCACAATATATTCTAAAATAATAAATATGTTTAAACTATATTTTGACATTAGGTAACATTAGTTGATAACACTGGACCTTCTTTAGTTGATATTGTACTTTATTGGTGCAAATTTGCAAATTAATCCATCTAGAAGTCTGGCTCTGCTCTGGCTCTTTCTGGCCTTTAAAAGGGCTCCATAAAGGAGGAGCAGGAGGCTGCTAATGTAGTGAACTGTTTCTATGTTTTGCTAACAAATGTTTATCCAATTGAGAAGTTATGATTTCTGTTTGGCAAGTTGTACACAACCGATTCCACTGTTATCAGGCCATTAAATAGGCGATATCAGTAGCTACATTCATCATTAGGGGCCTACTACGCCTACTACATTGTAAAAGTGAATCTTAAAAGTAACACGTTCTGACATGTTGCAAAACTGAATGAAACGTCACGTCTTGAACACAAACAAAAAGGCTTCTTTAGGTTTAGGTAAAAAACAAACACTTAGACTGTTGTGTTCTTTTATACCTTCTTTCGGTGATCTACCGTGTGAATAGATGATAAAACCTACTAGTAGGTGTAGGAGGCCCCTATTGACCCACACCTATGGGGCTTATAGCTGTTATCAGGCAATACCCTGATAACAGTCTAATCAGCTGCTCTGTTTTTTTTTTCCCTTTTTACAGCACAGTATTCTTTTTTTGGTTTGAATTACATCTTTTGACTCATTTAGTCAATCATCGTCAGTGCAAGTAGCCAATTTTAACATGTACGTGTTTTTTGACCATTGCTGTGAAATTATACAGTGAATGTTTAAAGATGTTGTACTGTGAACAGTTACGCAACAAGTATTGAAACTGGTACATCACTCCCACCTTTACTTTCCCTTCTGTGGTACAAATCTCAGTGCAGCGCTGCTGCTTTAAAAGTCCACCTGCTGGCAGTAGAGCCGTGCACGCTGACATAACTGATGTATGAATCCATTGTTTCATACACCAGGAATGACCTCAGCATTACTGGAATGACCAAAGTACTAAATTTGCACACGTTTCCAATCAATGCAAATTTGTTCATGACGTTTCAAGGGCTGTTTTGTACTGACAGTACCTTGAAGTAAGGCAGATTACTGCATATAATATGTATATACTTTTTATATACTGGTATGTACAGCATACTACAGTACTATGTTTAATTCATCAGCCTGTAATGGTCAAATTATCAAATGGCAAAAGCTCAAAGACTTGGCACGGTTTAATAGCCTTCAAGTATTGATTAGTTCAGTCTCAACAACAGAGCATCACTTTTATGATCTGATCACATGTTACTGATACAAAAGCTACTCTCTCTTCAGGAACATAAAGATGACTTTACTTCCCTTCATTTCCTCAAAAATGCTTAAATGTTCAATTCCAAATGGATGACAGTGTACTGTAAAACCAGCTGTCCTCTCTTTCCCAAAATAGATAATTAATGGTCTCACATGTTTTTTTCCCTCAAAAGCTGCAGGCATAAACAACATACTGGCTCCACAACGTTGGTAGTTACAATTAATTTGCGGCATGATCCCATAAATTCCTCCCCGCACCCCCTGAAGGCAGACAGGAACCAAACAGAGTTCCATCTTTACAGAGAAACTTGATGTTGACGTCTTCATCACCATCTCTCTTTTTATTCTGCTGGTGTATCTCCCTGAAATGCTCACAAGAAGTAAAGGAGAGTTTTGTCTGAGGAAAGTGGAGGCAGTCAGTTTTGGGAATAATCCTATGTTAAGTGCAGATGTCCGGACCAGCACAGGAAGAGGCTCCACTTCCAGTTTCAGTGGAACCAACAAGGGTGGAGCCCAGCAAGAGCACTCTCGATGCTACAATTCAATTAGTTCCCTCTAATCAATGAAGCACTGGAGCTAATTCATCTGCTGTTCACAATGCACACAGTGTTTTTAGTGGGATTAGGAGCATTTGGAAATTAAGTATTTGTCTCCCAAATGAACCATATTCCAGCAAATATAATAGAACAGAAGATGCAAGAGTCAGCCTCTGCTTGGCTCAGCCTCTTTGATTAATTATTGACCCATAAACTTGGCTTTAGTCTGTCATCATTTTTGGCCGCTCTAAAATGTTGCTATTTTTATTTTTTCCCCAGAAAATAGAAGAAAAAAAAATGTTGGATGGATGCACTCCACATTTCTCTGGAAGCGGGTTCCTACAAGGCAGAATATGTCAGCCACATTAAAACATCTCATGTGCAGAGCCAGGGAGTGGATGGACTGACCTCGAGCCCTAATGAGTGGTCATGCAGTCATATGGATGACTATGGTCATGTGCTGCAGCATGATTACAGCTGGGCACATATACATTATGCACTCACGCATGTGAGAAGTACAGGGTTGGGCTATGTCAGCTGGCTGATATGACTTTGTTAAGAAAAAGCAAGCACACATTTGGGGAATTTATGATTTTACACATTTTTACATTCCTGCACAGAAATCTGCATCAGTTTACCGTGACTTATCACGGTTTATATTGTTTAACAAAAACAGACAACTAGAAAATTAAGCAAGAAATGTTGACAGTGTGTCTGGTGCTTGGTACATATCCAACATCCTGGGCTTCCTGTTAGGATAGAGTTACTCTATGGGACTTTTATTTTGAAAAAACAGTCTCGTCCTGAGTTCCCTGTTAAGAGACAGTTACCTTTTGGGACTTTTATTTTGAAAAAACTAGGTAAATCCCTAGTTTCCTGTTAACATACAGTGGGAAGCTCTCTTCACGTTGATTTCCCATTTTCCTCTATGGGGACATTTTTGGCAGTTTTTTGCGATTTTCGTGAAAACGGCTAAGCGTATCTCTGAAAAAAATCATAGCACACCATTTCCGATCATCCTGCACATTTTGATGTATTTTTTGTGCATGTGTTGGCAAGGCTGCGTGAGGAATATTGGGGAAAAAATTATAATAATTATAATAATTGCAGGCCCTCTGAAATATGATGTATTTTGAACTATTTTGTTATTTGGTTTGATAAGTTTATTATTCCCCCGCAAGTCAACAAATGTAGGCAAGATTATGTCATGGTGAGATTTTGTAGTTTGTGCTCTAATTCTCCTCTCTCAGTAGCCTCCATAGACCAGAATGCAATGCAGCCAAAAGTCATGTACTTTATGCGTATGTGAAGACTCACTTTGCTGCAGCTGAATGCTAACGTCAGCATGCTCACATGCCAAAATGACAGTGCCTAACATGCTGATGTTTAGCAGGTGTAGACTGATGTTCACCATCTTAGCGTGTTAACATGCTACTAAAATGTGTAGCACTAGACTCAAAGTACAGCTGGAGGCTAATGGGAATAGACAATATTGTTAAAGACTTTACTTTCTGAGTAGCCTAAGAGTAGTCTCACTTTATCTTCACTGGGAAAAACATCGCTGTTACTATCCCATTTAAGATTATAGCCAACAGCAAGAGCATGCAACACGTTCTGCTCTCTGGAGGTTTGGTAGGAAATGTGGGAGATCACACACCTTGAGGGTGAGTGGGCCTAAATTACAACAATTCGTCAAAACTGGAATCTCAAAGAACAAAAACAGCCATTTAGTCCACAAAGAGACACATACAGCAGGTCCATACTCTCTGCCAGACAAACACCCAAAGCCTCTCACAAATCCACTCCTCTCATGGGCTTTTTTCCAGCCTGTCTCATATCAGCGTGGACAGTTTCTGCACAGTACCTCTTCAGTTCAGTGTGGCTTTTTTTTCCCTGCCCTCCGAACAGGCTCATCCAAATTTTCGTGCCCTGAACTTTTGTCACACTCATCAAGGAAATGACCCTGTGCTGTGTGGCGGCGGATTCATCCAGAGCATCTCTTGGCTGCAGTTGTTCGGCAGCAACGTTGTAAGCAAGTAACCTACTTCATGACCCATACTGTTATAATGAGGTAGAATTAGAGTCTGATTTATTTTGATTGAGACACGCTGATTATTCATCGTGTACTCAGCCCTCCAATATGTCTGCTTGGCACGTGGTGAAATACATAGAGAACTTAAAGGCAATAAGATAACATGCTGCATTTATCTGAGCTGTGTTGAGCATTTAGGCTGAGTCAGCTACACTTGATTTATCACCAGAGATTACCAGTAACTTCAGGGTTCTTTTGATAAAGTTTATTGTTGTACGAATAAATACTCAAAGCTGGGTCTCAAGAGTTCATTTGTATGTTTTAGGATGTCAGGCTTCTGAGGAATTCCTGAATCCTGTGAAAACCATCTGCAACAGCCCCTACACACATTCCCTGCTAATGCAAACACACAAGTAACGTGACACACTTCCTTTCTCACAGCGGTTGAGAGAGTGAAGCAGGAGGTGACGAACGGAAGAGAAAATGGAGAAAGAGAAACACACGCACACAGAAAATGAGAGCGAGGACAAAGGAAACGCGTGGGACATCTTTCCAACTGGGAGCAAAGTGCTGCCATTAGGCTGGAAACTTCCCATCACAGGGGCATGTGATTCACCTCACAGCTCTAATAGATCTGATCGAATCTGATTGCAGAAATGACTCATGGCTGATTGTCATCAGAAAAAAAGAATAGCTTTGAGAATAGATGGGACTGGACACGAGTAATCACACAGAAGAAGTCCTCTTTCTCCTGATGACTAAAGCTCTGCGTATGCTGCATGTCACCGCTCATACAGAGTGAGGACAAAAGTTTATTTTTAGAGAGCTTCAACATCTGCTGCCAGTGGTTAATAAACAAGCTGCACATGGCTGCCTGAAACCAATCTGAAGCAAACTGCACACCCTTCTGTCACAGCTCAACATGCAGTCAATTGTTGGAGGCATTTTCAGGAATTTATTGTATTGTGCGGCTGTGCATGTAGATTTAGCACAAGAGTAAAGGGTGTTTTTGTGCATTTATGAGTGTATAATGTGTCGTGAGTTTGATAGAAAGGCCTTCATGGATGACAAAATGTTATTCTTTGATGCAGCTGTGACATTTTAAAAAAAGCGGCATTATGAAACTCAATTATCAGTTTCGCAGCGCTCTAATCAGACTCGCCTCCACTGATAAATCCTCTGAAAATCCAATCAGATGTCACGGTTCGAGCTGCTGGATGATTCACAGCAACGCTTAGTTATCTATAGGATCTTATTACTGCACTTTCTTACATTGATCATGTGGAAACTAGCGATAGCAGCAGCACAAAATGCCAAAGCCTCTGGTTCAGCCATCTGCTTTTTATGTGCTCAATTCAGCTGAAATGATGAAATCCAGGGAATAACTTCTCATCCTTCAGCTTTCACTCCATTAGAAATGTTGACTTTCTCCACATTGTGTGATAGCAGACGTCCCGTGGACTCTGTTGAGCGAGCGCTGCCATTACGGAGCACATTCTGGCATTTAAAGTGTTGATTGCCTGCAGACAGTCAATCTGACTCCTATGCAAATGAGAGCACCGTGACAGGGGTCATTAAATCTTGGTGATTATTTAGAGAGCTAATGGTTGAACGTAATGATCCGATAAAATGACTCTCCGACCTGCGGTGTGATGGGAGGTGCATGAGGGTCGGCAGGGAAGCAGGAGGAGAGCTGAGCGTGACAGTGCACAATAATAGCCTCACTAGCAAAGTTCTCTTTAATGGTAGTTCTGGTAGTTCTGGCCAACTAGCTCCAGTTACATATTTACTGTACAGATGTGAGGGTGGCTTTGATCTTCTCATCTGACTCTCTGTAAGACAGCAAATTAGCGTATTTCTCAAAATGTTGAATTATTCCTTTAAATCTGAAGTAATTTATTAACACAAAAGTGTTGCATATTTGTATTATGTTTTGTTGGAAGACAGTTACATTTTGGGTCATCTATTTAGCAGAAATGGAATATAATACTCATAACTATGATTTCGTTAGTGTATAATTACCTGAAAGAATCGTTGTGTCGAATCGTTGAATCGACTTTTTCCAGGACAAAGTCGAGTCCATCCATCAGCAGCTCCTGGTGCCTGCCCACCTCCCTCCACACACACCTCAGCCACTGGGCGTGGCTCCCTTGGATGTTCGCCTGCCTCAGTGCTCTCTCTCCTTCTTCTCCCCTGTATGTGCTCCTCAGGTCGCAAAGTTGGTCACTAAGGCCAAAGCCTCCACCTGTTCTCTGGACCCCATGCCCACAGCCTTGGTCAAGGCGTGCCTACCTGCCCTGTGCCCCATTATGGTGAACATCATCAACTCCTCCTTGGCATCTGGTCTTGTACCCGACAGCCTCAAGATGGCATCAGTCACTCCCATCCTCAAAAAGCCAGGTCTGGACCGGGATGACAGCAACAACTACCGACCGATCTCCAACCTCCCTTTCCTGAGCAAAATTCTGGAAAGAGCAGTGGCCGCCCAACTCCATCAACATATGGCCAACCATGAGCTCTACGAAACGTTTCAATCTGGCTTCAGACCACACCACAGCACAGAGACCACCCTCATCAAAATCACAAATGACCTCCTCATCGCTGCAGATTCTGGTCACATCAGCATCCTCGTCCTCCTGGACCTCTCAGCTGCCTTCGACACAGTCTCCCACACCATCCTCCTCACCCGCCTATCTGACTACCTTGGCCTCACCGGTTCAGCTCTCTCCTGGTTTCAGTCCTACCTCACAAACAGAAAACAGTTTGTCACCATCAGAGACTCCAGTTCCACCCCGGCCCCAGTCAACCATGGCGTACCTCAAGGCTATGTGCTGGGACCCCTCCTCTTCACCATCTACATGCTCCCCCTTGGTCAGATCATCCGCCACCACGGTCTCAGCTTTCATTCATATGCTGACGACACACAACTATATCTCAGCACCAAACCATCCACCCAGCTACCCCCACAGTCACTTGTAAACTGCCTACATGCAATAAAAATCTGGATGTCATCAAACTTCCTAAAACTCAACAGCAACAAAACCGAGCTCATGGTTGTGGCTCCGAAGGCCCTGCTCCGGAAGGTTGGAGATCTCCACCTGGACGTTGATGGCTGTTCCTTCTCCCCATCCTCGGAAGTCCGCAACCTGGGTGTCATCCTGGACCCAACACTATCATTCCAATCTCATATCAGGTCCATCACCAAATCCGCCTTCTTCCACCTCAAAAACATCTCACGTCTCCGGCAATCACTCTCTGACTCTGTGGCAGAAACCCTCATCCACGCTTTCGTCACCTCCCGTTTGGACTATTGCAATGGAGTTCTGTCCGGGGTTCCCAGCAAAGCCCTGGACAGGCTCCAGTATGTGCAAAACTCGGCTGCCAGGGTTCTCACCCGCACCAAGCCCTGGCAGCACATCACCCCCACCCTCATCCACCTCCACTGGCTCCCGGTCAAGTCCCGCATCACCTACAAGATCCTCCTCCTCACCTACAAATCCCTCAATGCCCTGGCTCCTCAGTATTTATCTGACCTCCTCCACCCATACACACAGCCCCGGAACCTTAGATCCTCAGGCACGGGTCAGCTCTCCATCCCTCACACAAGAATGCGAACTTTTGGGGACAGAGCCTTCAGTGTGACAGCCCCCACACTTTGGAACTCTCTCCCCATAGAGCTCCGCAACGCACCATCTCTGGACACCTTCAAAAGACTCCTCAAAACCCACCTCTTCACCAAGGCCTATGGCCTCTAGCTACTGTTACATTTGTTGTGTTTATTTATGTCTTTGTTAAGCGTCCTTGGGTTTCATGAAAGGCGCTATATAAATCCAAGCTATTATTATTATTATTATTTCATATCTACATAGGGAGCGGGTCCTCTTCACGGAGACCGCAATGTTGCTCTGTCATGTTTCTACAGTAGCCCAGAACGGACAAATCAAACACTGGCTCTAGAGAGAGCCTTTCGCAATTTTATGTTACCTGAAGGCCACCGTAGTTCTCTGACACTGCAGTAACGTGAGCCGAAGAGTGCAAAACAGTGGTACCGCCAGCCGCCGTCTGACTTCCGTTGCTCCTAAAGTAGGGACAATTTTGCACTTGTGCTCACATTACTGCAGTCTTGGAAAGGGAGGAGTGAGTGGAGGGATATTTAGTTGGTTGCAATTTGCAAACACACCACTAGATGCCGCCAAATCCTACACACTGTACCTCTAATAACACAAAAATGCTGCATATTTGGGTTATTTTATTTCAAAAGGCAGTTGAAGCAGTATTTTTAGCTATGAAAGTGGTCTAGCAAGAGAGCTCAATCACTGTAAGAGCTCCAAAGTGGACAAACTGCAGTTAGGTGCATGCATGAATAGACCTGCTAAATGAGTTATATGTCAGTAGAACAGCCTGGGAAATAATAATATTGCGCCGAAAGGACGAACTAGGCAAAATGTGATACTAACCAGCAGTGTTGGGCAAACACAGTAGATGGATTTGCTGCTAATTTGGATGCATGCAGTGTAATATGACCAACCTTTTTGAAAAGCCTAGTGTCCATTAAACTAAATTCTTACTGATTTCTAAAATATGTTTTTTTTTTCTGGCGATGCGTGAATACCGCCTCAGAGCAGATTTCCCTGTTAATGTCTTCTCTCAGTTTGACATCCTGAGGTCCCCCAGTGTGACTCCGCTGTGTTTTACAGCCTCCCTGATGTGCCGGCGACAGGCCTGTTTATCCTTCATTAATCTCTCTCCTCTGCTTTTAGCCCCCACTTAATGCTGACGTTTATCCTATTAATGTGTTGTTGGCTGGAAAAATCCCCCAATAACATAATCCAGAGTCAAGGTTACGAATGTGTGTGTGTGTGTGTGTGTGTGTGTGTGTGTGTGTGTGTGTGCTACACTGAGTGGTTGCCATGGAGTCAGTGGTTAATTGATGGAGAAATAAAACCATTACAGGGATGATGCATGAGTCTTTAGGAATAAGACAAACTGTGAGGAAAGATACAGCATGTAGGTGTATGTGTGTGTGTCTGTTAGGTGTTTACATTTTATATTTTTGTCAATAAAGATTTGGACAGTATCATAAATTGTAGTCTGGACAGTAAAACTGTAAAATTGTAAAATGCTGCCCTCTCGTGTTCACATGAAGAATTGCAGTGATTGTTTTTGCATTAGACTACTACATGAAAAAGGAAGAAGCAACCATTTACAGCAATGGCAGAAATATCCATCAAAAATCTACCCATGTAAAAGTACTAAAGTATTATGAGCAAAATAGGCTATACGTAAAGTATCAAAAGTAAAACTTTATGTGCAACAAAAAAAATAAAATAAAAGCTATTATTTACCTATGAAACGTAGTGGGGGGGGAAAGTATAAAAAAGAAGATAGGCTACAATTACCTCAAGGTTGCACAATTGTAATGGAGTGAGTTTACTTTCTGCTACTGATTTTTGAAGAATCAATAGAGAGAAAATCCTTCAACTTGAGAACAAAATAAAAGTGTGAGGTGCTTGTACTTTACTTGCGTATTTCTATTTTCTGCTCTATGCTTCTACTCCACTACATTTCTAGGGGTGGGAAGAAGGTTGGACCTGTGTGGGATTGGGAGGTGATGTGTATGTGTGTATTTATGTATGTACATATTAAATGTTAAAGGGACTATTTGTAACTTTCAGAAATGCTTCTTAACAGCGACACCCGTGGCCGTGAAATCAACGAAAGTCAGCGTCGGGCTCGCGCTTGCTCGCTCTAAATATACCTGAACGAGCATCGCTCAAAACAGTGAGGCGACACACGTCAGCTAAAAGCACAATATCACTCTATATTTCAGCTGCTTGGCAGTAATGTTAGCTGACTAGACGAAGGTCTTTCCATGAACATGATTTAGATCTGATCCTAGTGTTGGCTTTTCCTGCCTCAGTGCAGGCTGAAGCAGCGGGGCTCTGCAGCGTGTCTCCCTGCTCTCTCCGCCCGCAGCCGGAGAGAGCAGGGAGACACCGGCACCCGGTCGGTAACGAGAGGGTAACGTAATTCTCTGAAGAGCTCCGTCACTTCACAAGACACGGGAAACCTCTGTTGGTCTGGAGGAACTGCAGCAGTTATTTCTGCACAAACGTCCCCTGTGCATTCACTAGATATTCTCAGAGCTAAACTAACTCTTCTGCAGTGTGGAGCGAGCGCGCGTTCACGTCTAGAGGTGGAGCGAGCTGAGAACGCGCGCTCTCTGAGTGAAGGCAGGCAGGCAGAGGAGGAAAGGCAGCGGCATACGCGCATATGCGAGCGCGCATGTGTGACGACACGCTACATTTATGCGCGTACAAAGTTACAAATAGTCCCTTTAAATGTTAAATATAAGATGTCATTTTTTTTGCATTATGGCACCGGTGTTATGTTTTGTTATGTTTGTCATGCTATGTTTGGAATTATAATAGGAATAAAAATAATTTTCCGAAAAGGGGGAGACTCGTGGGTACCCATAGAACCCATTTTCATTCACATATCTTGAGGTCAGAGGTCAAGGGACCCCTTTGAAAATCGCCATGCCAGTTTTTACTCGCCAAAATTAAGCGCACTTTTCATCAAACTCATATAATATGGCACCTTTAAATCAGCAGCATGTTCCTGTAGTGACCACTAGATGGCAGCGTTTGACCGTCCTGCTCTGATCGGATGTGACGTGCAGGGATCTGATCTGCCGCTTCCTTTAACGGTGGGCGTTTTTCCCCTCAGTCTTGCCTCCAGAGTTTTTTTCCTGGGTGTTGCCAGCCTGGATTACAATCTAGGAGTTTCACCGGGTGTTGCTGAGAAGAAGGAAGAGAGAAGCCGGATAATATCTGTTAACGACAACATCTATCAACTTTATTAGCACCGCTTTCAAAACCCTCTCACTTTGTTAAACCTTTACTTTACAAGCGACACTTTATTTATCTGTAACCGACATCGAGCTGCTGCAGCGAGGTTACCATCGAGAGAGAGAGGCGTCCTGATGCAGGCCATTAAGTGTGTGGTGGTGGGCGACGGGTGAGTTAAACCATCTCTTTTCATCCTTACTTTGACTCTTAAATGTCCTAATTGTACTCACATAGTCAGGGTTTAAAAGCCAGCATACCTGTTGTGGTTGACCCAGTTAACCAGCAGTTGTCTAACGAGCCTCAGATAGATCAGAGAGAGCATGCCTTAACTTGAGCGACAGCTGTTGTTGTTGTGCTGCTCTCTGGTCCAGCTGGGTCAGACAGATTTATCTACATTGCTCTGGTTAGGTGGGACTGAAAAGAGGTCACAGCATGTCATTTATTAGACACATGACTCAGGCTGTCCATGTGCACAGATAGATACTTTTTTTTTTTTTATATTGTTCACTATTTAATATTAAATCTGTTGTGCACACTTTGTAGGTTTTTCACTACCAATGCAGCCACTCAAGGCCTTGACACAACATTTATTTTTTGTTGTATTAAAGGTCCCATATCATGCTCATTTTCAGGTTCATATTTGTATTTTGTGTTTCTACTAGAACATGTTTACATAATGTAATGTTAGAAAAAAACTTTATTTTCCTCATACTGTCTGCCTGAATATGCCTGTATTTACCCTCTGTCTGAAACGCTCCGTTTTAGCACATTTTAACAGAATTTTTGGGTCCATATTTACTTCCTGTCAGCTGATGACATTCACATACACTGCAACAGGAATAAACTGGGACACATTTAGAACGTTTACGTTTAAAGTTGTGTCAAGGGTCTAAATATTGTACATTTGTGACATCACAAATGGACAGAAATCCTGACAGCTTGTTTCAAATGCAGAGTTTCTGAATACGGGCTGTGTGTATTTCCCTGTTGATTGAGTGTTTCGATACTTTCACAGTATTTATATAGGACTTAAGCCTGCTTTATAATAAAAAAACATGAAAATCTCACTTTTTTATAATATGTCCCCTTTAAATGAAAATTAAGGTCCCACCCCAACTTAATAGGATCCCTTTGATGTATTTAAAACTGATGTCTTAGTCTGAACAGTAGCTAGTAGTTATTCTCAATAATCTAAAGAACCCAGTCCATTTTTGGATTATACTATAGAGCACAAAATGGAGCATTTATAGCCAGCAAAAGCTTGGTATTTTTACTTGGTACATTCCTTAAAAACACGGGAAAAAAACAAACTGTGAACTTACAAAACGCATCATTCCTTGTTAGGCATGAAATGTGCTGTGTTTCAACAGAGGTTCACCATTTTATTATAAAAACTTTTAGAACAACATTTAAATATTGAATAAAAAAATAAAGCAACTTTAAATAAAATAAATAAAAAAGAGCATTACCTGCATAAGACTAAACTGAGGAATAAAAGTGGATAGAGAATAAACTACTTTAAACATTGTAATAGATACAGATATTTATTTATTTATTTTTCTGATAGGACAACGCCATTTTTATCAATTCTCTAGTGGTAAAAAAAATGGTTAAATTTAGCACCAAATCTGTGTAACAAATGATATTAACCCAAAAATTGCTGCAACAGCTTATGAGAAATAGTGGCGCATGGGAGTGGCCTTCATATACGTCTATCATAATGTTTAAACCCTTATATACTTTTACTATTTATTTTAATCAATTATTTAATCCATGTTTATTTCTGATATATGTCTAGAACAATTTCACACACAGTGCTGGGCTACATCTCAAGTTAATCTTCAGGTTCCCAGCTTTCAGACGATGTACATCACTTTAATGTGGCATATACTGCAGACCTGCTCTCTCCTCCTAAAGACCCCCTCCCCCCCCTAAAAAAGACAAAAACAGGTCTATGTTGGGTCTTTTAGGGTTAACAGATACAAGATGTGAGCACATATCAGAAGAGAAGGCAACATTTTGTACACCACCACAGCTTAAAAAAATAAACAAACAGTTCCCTCACAGTCAAGAAAACATTAGAAAGTTAAAACTATTGTTGATTGTAGGGTCATTTGTTGGATTGGAAATCGTACGCGTGACTCTGTTATCATGTCCGATATCTTTCAAGTATGACTTTGCCAGTTCTAAGCTTTGGTTTAAGAAAACAATGTCCTAGACAAGCAGTCAATGGACTGACCTACTACATGAAATGCTCTGCTGTCATGGCATGCTGTTTCTCTCCATGGGATGATACTAAAAGCTGACGACAAAATGATAGGGGTGTAACTATATAATAAAATACAAACTTGTATGAGGGACAATGAGCAAATGCCTGAACTTGATTGACCTCAAAACACGACTTAAAACATTGTAATACATACAGATTTATTATTTCTGATAGGACAATGCCATTTTTATAAGACTTTTTTAGCTCTTGTCATCATTTTCAGGTAGCTGTTCTGACCTCTGATAGTTCACAATAAATGGCATTTAATGTTTTCAGACAGATAAATGCAAAATTCTAGTATTTTATTTTCACATCTTAAATATGCAAATGTATCTATCAAATTATTTTTGCTAATTGAAAAGTTGTAATGCTTTTGCTATTTTTTATAATGGTATTGCCTCTGTTTGTATATGTCATTGTTGTCTTGTTTTCCCTTTCTTTGTTTTTGTAATTGACTCAATGTCATTGTAAATGAGGATCGTTCCTCAATAATCTTTCGGGGAAATAAATATAGGTTGAATGAATGAATGAAAGTTATTAGCACTCTTTGGGATTTATACCTGACCATTTTTCAGCTCAACTATGGACATTGTCACAAGTTTGTATTGTAATATTAAATATAGTTACACGCGATTATTTTGTCGTCAGCTTTTAGTATCATCCCGTGGAGAGAAACGGCATGCCATGACAGCAGAGCATTTCATGTAGTAGGTCAGTCCATTGACTGCATGTCTAGGACATTGTTTTCTTAAACCAAAGCTTTGAACTGGCAAAGTCATACTTGAAAGATATCGGCCACGATAACAGAGTCACATACACAATTTGCAATCCTGAATAAATGACTGAGGGGACTGTTGGTTTAATTTTTAAGCTGTAGTGGTGTACAAAGTCTTGCCTTTTCATCTGATGTGTTATTGACCCTGTGCTCACATCTTGTATCCGTTAACCCTAAGAGACCCAACATAGACCCGTTTATGTCTTTTTTAGGGCGTTACAGGGGGGTCTTTAGGGGGATATAGCAGGTCAACAGTAGATGTCACATAGAAGTGGTGTACATCATCTGAAAGCTGGGAACCTGAAGATTAATTTGAGATGCAGCTCAGCACTGTGTGTCAAGTTGTTTTAGTCATAAATCAGGAATAAACGTGAATTGATTAAAATAAATTGTGAAAGTGTATAAGGGCTAAGAATATCATGATGGAAGTATATGAAGGCCATTCCCATGCTCACTTATGTCTCATAATTTGTTGCAGCAATTTTTGGGTTGATACCGTTTGTTACAGAGATTTAGTACTAAATTAAAAAAAAATTTTACCACTCGAGAATTGATAAAAATTATCAATAATCCTTCCAAAATACCACATTAAGACACCGAGACCTTGAGGTGTCTTAATGTAGAAAAAGCCATGCTGTGATTTGGTGTCAAAATCTTTTGACATTTGGAGATTTCTGCGAGAATTGCATTTTTCTGCGATTGGATGGCACTTCTGTTCTGGAAACTGCTCACAAAGTGACTTATTGTCTATATACCTAGGAAAGCCACGCATCGCCTGAATGCCCCTAGGTCTCTAGTTATAAAATAACACATTTATACTGCATTCAAAAGAACTTCCTGGTTTTTCCCCAAACTGTATGTGATTATCATAAAGTGGGCATGTCTGTAAAGGGGAGACTCGTGGGTACCCATAGAACCCATTTTCATTCACACACTTGAGGTCAGAGGTCAGAGGGCCCCTTTTGAAAATGTCAATTTGAGTTTTTCCCATGCCAAAATGTAGCCTAAATTCAAAGTGTCATTTAGCCTCCTCTCAACCATAAAACTGAGCCTGCTACAGCCTCTGAAAGACAGTAAAGTCGGTCGAGATCGCCGGCGATCAGAGGGTAGATATATTTATTTGACGATTGTAAAAGTAAACACGAGACTGCAAACACCCAGTCCTGACACAATTTCACTCAAGAATATACCGTAATTATAAAAACTGTGAGAATATATTAAGCAGCGATGTCCAGGTCTCATCATTGTATTTTCTCCTCTCCTTTCTAATCCCAGGGCGGTGGGTAAAACATGCCTGCTCATCAGCTACACTACCAATGCCTTCCCTGGAGAGTACATCCCCACAGTGTAAGTAACACACACAGACACACACCTCACATAAACAGCTGTGATATGGAGATGGTCAGTGTATCAACATCTATGCACAAGTTTCTCTTCACTGTATTGTACATTAAGATAAGACTTTATTTATCCTGAAGGAAATTGTTGAAATGCTTAATTTGAAACCTAACCACCGACCTCCCTTCCTGCAGCTTTGACAACTACTCCGCCAATGTGATGGTCGATGGGAAACCAGTAAACCTGGGCCTGTGGGATACGGCAGGACAGGAGGACTACGACAGGCTCAGGCCTCTGTCCTACCCACAGACGGTATGTATATGCATTCACGCGCAGCATTAACAACCGCTTGTCTCAGACCACTGCCGTGCACAGACTAGTATCAGCCAGACACTGTTTTCACTTTGCCTGAATTGATTTGGAGTTATTCACTGGCCTGTAATGCTTAAGACAGAGTCTTTGCACTCAGCAGAGTAGAGCCTTGTATCCATAGTACCTATACACTGTCTGGAGGAAGTGAAAGGGAGCTCTTGTTTGCACTCTTTGTCCTGACAACAAACTGGCCTCTGTGCCAAAGACTCACAGGGAGCTGAGAGTTGGAGTCAGTGTGTATTTAACCAACACAGTCCAGATTTGTCTCGTTTTGTGAACCCTCATATCTGAACATTTGGGGTCCATTAAGTCAATATTTTATGCTATAGCTTCAGCATCACAGTGTTGATCCGTTTTAAGATTTGTTTGTCCCAGTTGTAACAGAAACATCTCCACAGTGCTGATTTAAGTTTTCAATGTTGTATTGATGTTCATCATTTTTCCTTCCTCAGGATGTGTTCCTGATTTGCTTTTCACTAGTCAGTCCAGCCTCCTTTGAAAACGTCCGTGCCAAGGTGAGAACAACCTGCTCTTTATCTCTGCAGATTGTCACATCTGCATATAATGGTCATATTAGGTTGCCTGTTTTCCATAAAATGTCCTGGTCAGATGGGTGGATTTCAGCCATTTGATTTGAACCATTTTTGACACAACTCTAAAATAAGGGTATTTTTATATTAGGTAGAATTGATTCGTACCGTGCTCGAGTACGATTGCTCTCTTTCTTCACTCCCCCGCCACTCAGCTTTCACATTAGTTAAGTTGTTCCGTACCCAAGTACATTTGCGTCATCATCCAACGTGTATTTGTTTCTGCATTTTATGTTGAGATCAGCTGTTCTAGTGGCGGAGCATACGTAAAACACTTTATTCAAAACTTGACAGAAACAAAATAAAACTCACCAAAACCATCGGCGTTAGTCTTTCCAACAATCAGCATCTCTGGTTTGGTCAAATAAACCCTTATTTCACCGAGTTTGATATGAAAGTATGCCGACTCTACGCTCTGGGCCTGTTCAGACGTGGCACTAACATGCGTCTTGAGTGACCGCAGACGTTGTGACGTAATGTTGCAGGAATGTCAGTAATATCCTACATATTCATGAATTTGAGTACATTTTATTAACATCAAAAAATATAAGGTTATCACCAGAACGAAAACACCGACACATCCCCCACAGTATGATAATAATGCACTTTGCGTGCCTAGTCTGATAGTCTGTAGATATGTACCTATAAATAAGATGTTTTACATAATTTAATGACAATATGCAAAACGTTACGCACAAGACATTCAAAATGTTGTTAGATGTAACGATGTAGACATAAAAAGACATATTTCCAGGCAAAAACGAACTGTCAGTGTTGATCATCTGCAGATGGACCTTGACTTTGCCCTTTGTTTGCAAAATTCCGATTTGCGTATGGAGCATTGTATTGCTTTATGGAAATGTATGTTTTTTTTTTTATCATTTTAAAACTTCTTCAGAGGTAATGGTTAAATAGAAATGGATTATTTGGAGCTCAGTTGATAAAGTAATAGGAATAAATGCCATATATTGTAACTGACAATTGTCCAGTGTATTCTCTTATACCTGAAACGTCACATCATGTTGAATTTGGATAAGAACCTCTATCCAAAGAAATCTCTTGTGTTGTCAACCCGCTCACCTTCCACACTGTCTGCCACACTGTCCCTCTGCATCCCGCCACCTCTGACTCTATCCCCCTCTCTCCTCCCCCAGTGGTACCCTGAGGTGAGACACCACTGCCCGAACACGCCCATCATCCTGGTGGGCACCAAGCTGGATCTGAGAGACGACAAGGACACTATCGAAAAACTCAAGGAGAAGAAACTCACCCCCATCACCTACCCTCAGGGCTTGGCCATGGCTAAAGAAATAAGTCAGTTCAAACACCACGCATACACAGATAAAATGTTTAAATGATCTTAATGTTGAGGCTGTTAAGCATGCAGGAGACCAGAGAGAAAGACGTTGTGTGTTCAGCTTTCAGTGCGTTTGTAGCTTGTAACAGAATCTTGATTCATAATCGATTAGTGCTGCCTAGTTTGTTTTCGTGAGCTGTGATTGACAGCTGCTGAAGAGACAGCTCGGCTCTGATTGGTTTTGACTTGGGCGCCGTGGAATCTTGCAAATGCCATTAGGAGAAGGCAGAGGAACATTTTTTTTTCCAGATTACCAGTCTCATGCACTTCTGTCATGATATAGTTACAGTTTTATAGAAATAACTTTCTATCATATTTGCTCAGTTACCAACTGCAGCTTTCAGAACGTATTTTGTTTATTCATTTTGGTTGTTAAAGCAGCAGTCGGCCAGATTAGATTGGAGCAAAATGATTTAAAAATCATTATTTTTATTTTCATAAAACGGTCACTATATCCTGACAGTAGTGCATGAGACAGTTAATCTGAAAGAAATCGTGTGCCTCTGTGTCCTCCGGTGTCCTCCAGTGCTCCTAATGGCATTTGCAAAATTTCACAGACCGGAGGAAAACAACCAATCAGAGCCAAGCTGGAGCCTTGTCGTCTCTGAGCAGCTGTCAATCACTCACAAACTCCGATCAAACGGTGAAACTAGGCAGCGCTGATCAAATATGAATCAATATTCTGTTACTGTAATGCCTATTTCTCATGTAAAATGTTTTCAGAACCATCTTGTAGTGCACTGTTTAGCTGTAAAATAAGAAAGTTTATGACCCGACAGCCATGTTGAGATCAGTTGAGGAAATAGTACCGCCCACCAGCCGGAGCAAACTTTCTAATTTTACAGCTAAACGGTACACTAAAAGATGTTACTGAAAACATTTGAGGCGAGAAATAGGCATTAGAGTAACAGAATATTGATTAATATTTAATCAACGCTGCCTAGTTTCACCGTTTGATCGGAATTTGCGAGTGATTGACAGCTGCCTCCTCTGAATGAAGTCTGAAAACAGAGCCATGAGGAGGTGCAGAAGTGTAGTTTTCTCTCGGAGCACTTGAATTACAATATGCTAAAAGGTTATTTTGACATTTTTGCCCAATGTTGCCAAAAACATTCTGCCTACTGAAGCTTTAACCGAACTTTAAATTCACTTCCAGCTATCATTTAAAGGGTATTAAAAAAGCCATATTTGTTCTAAAAACCTTATGCACCCCAGATTTTGTTGGAATTTTACAGTGTACAGTCATACTGCTAAATGTATTCAAGCTTTAAAATATGTTCTGTATGTATGATGATTGCATGCAACCAAAAACAAGTTTGGTTTGCTGACTTGTTCCTCTGCTTTTCCTCCTCCGCCCACCAGGTTCAGTGAAGTATCTGGAGTGCTCCGCTTTGACGCAGCGCGGCCTTAAGACGGTGTTCGATGAAGCCATCAGGGCGGTCCTGTGCCCCCCACCCGCCAAGAAGAAGAGGAGGAAGTGCAGAATATTGTAATGGGGAGAACCACAGGGAGAAGGAAACACGGTTACAGTCAGAACTCAGCTACTCAGAGGGAAGAAGATGATGGCTGGGTTCCCCAAATATCTATTCACCCCCTGTGTCCTTGCTTACATAGAAGCTCTGGTTAGATCAGACTTCCATCTGAAAGAACTCGACAGATTTAAGCAGCGCCGAAGGTTTTTTCTGTCAGATCTGGTTTCTGTTTGCTTACATCTGTTTAGTCCTTTCAGATCGACTGGAATGAAGTGCTAAGACCTCTGGGAATATGAGGGTGGGAGATTTGATTTTGGATCTGGGGGTTGATTTTAAGGAGAAAGAGGGAGGATTTTACAAAAAAAAAAAAGAAATCATGGCATTTTTCTCAGACATTGTGAAGAAACACTACTTGAATGTGATTTTATCATGACGTTATCGTAGATTTAACTCTAAAAGAGGAGGAGGTCCCGCACTGCACTCTTTCCCCTACACACTACAAGATTCCTGCTGCCTTGATGAAATTTTACTTTAAGAAAAAAATGTTTTTTAGAAACTCTAATTTCTCCTTTTTTTTTATTGTCAGTCTCTTGTCACCAGTGGTTGACGGACCGTTTTTGTTTACATGTGTCATCTGACTAGACTGAGGTGTTGCCAAAACTCAGTCAACGGTCATCACTTTGTAGTCACTAAATGAACACTAAAAACGTCTCTTTCCTTTTTAATTTTTGTTTTAACCATGCAGAAACAGTTTAACCCTTAAATGACTTAAAAAGAATTGTTGTAGCAGCTGCTAAGATAAGTAATAATGACTCTCTACAATTAACAAGCATTTAAAAAACACAGTCTCTGCTAGATATTTAACAGGTGATTATCTCGTTTTGTTCCTAAAAGCGTTTTCTAGGTGAATCCATTGCTCTCTTCTCGCTATGTGTTAAATCAACACACAGTATTTTATGACCGACTGTCAGGCATGTGAAGGTGCAGTGCAGCCAGTGTTGTTGTGCTGGTTCATTCTCAATCTGTAAAGGTTATATAATTTCAAGTTCACACTTGTTCTTGCTAATTTCGACCACATCTATTACTGTTTTTTTATGAAGTCTACGAGGCCAGTGTATTTGCACTCGTAGGATGCAACTGGTTTTAATGTCTTGGTTGTACAATATGAGCAGTAACTATTCAGCAAATACATTTTATTTTGATATGAGCAATGATCAAATTGCATGGGTGCTCTTAGGAACCACTGTAGATCTGGACTAATTTTATCAGTGTTTCAATGGGGCAGTGGAAGTGCACACTTGGATTTACTTTCTTGCTAAATGTGGTTTCATTTTCACTTAGTAATATGCATATTTTCTTTTTTTTTAGCAAATAAAATCATTGAAAATGAATTCTGTTGAATTTATATTTTCTATTCAAACACAACAGTTCCGGGGAAATAATATAATCAAGGGATGCAAGTAATGATTTTTGTTTGTTTGAAAATAAAAACAGCATTTGACATTTCATTTTCAAAGATCTAACCTGCAGTACAGTGGACAATATTCAAATGCAATAAGTGAAACAGCTCCCCCAGGCTATTGCATTTACATTTTCATGACACCACGCTCTTATGGTGTCAAAATGAAAATGAAAATCAGTCCTCTCAGCAAGGCGGGTCTTAAGTTAGGATGTCACTTCCTCGCTCAGTGACTAATGCTGCGTTCCCGCACAGAGGTCGGAATTTCCCCAACTGAAATTTCCAACTTCCGACCTCAGTTCTGGGGAAGTGTTATTTATTTTTCATCAAATTTCTCAGGAGAATGAATTTGATAAAGAGAATATGACTCCCTTAGTACCAATTGAGCATCGTTTAAATGCCACGGCCTACCTGAGTATTGTTGCTGACCATGTCCATCACTTTATGACCACAGTGTACCAATCTTCTGATGGCTACTTCCAGCAGGATAATGTCACAAAGCTCAAATCATGTCAAACTGGTTTCTTGAACATGACAATGAGTTCACTGTACTCCAATGGCCTCCACAGTCACCAGATCTCAATCCAATAGAGCACCTTTGGGATGTGGTGGAACGGGAGATTCGCATTATGGATGTGCAGCCGACAAATCTGCAGCAACTGCGTGATGCTATCATGTCACTATGGACCAAAATCACTGAGGAATGTTTCCAACACCTTGTTGAATCTATCTATACGAAGAATTAAGGCAGTTCTGAAGGCAAAAGGGGGTCCAATCCAGTACTAGCAAGGTTTACCTAAGTAAGTGGCCAGTGAGTGTATATATATGACTTTTTTTAATTTAATGAACATACTATAGTATGACTTTTTTAATTTTTTATGACATACTACACTGACTTTTTATTTTCTTCGACATACTATAGTATGACTTTTATTTTTTCGACATAATATACTATGACTTATTTTTTTTACATACTATACTATATTTTCTCAACGTACTATACTATGACTTTTTTTCCAACATACTATAATGTGACTTTTTTTTTTTTTTTAGACATACTGTACTATGACTTTTTAATTTTTTCGACATACTGTACTATGACTTTTTTTTATTTTTTCGACATACTGTACTATGACTTTTTTTTCGACATACTATACTATGACTTTTTTTCCAACATCGACTTATTTTAATTTTTTTTACATACTATACTATGAATTTTTTTTTAATTAACTTCCTATACTATGACTTTATTTTATTTAATGAACATATTATACTATGACCTATCTCCAGGGCCGGAGTCTCTGTTGTACTCTGCTCCTCTGCCTGCCTGCCTGCACTCAGCTCGCTCCACCTCACGTGCATGCGCGCACACTACACACTGCGGAAGAGTTAGTAGCTCTGAGAATATTTAGTGAATGTACAGTGGACTGTTGGTCTGGCTCCTCCAGACCAACAGAGGTTTTCCGTATCTTGTGAAGTGACGGGGCTCCGCAAGCGAGTCATTTATCGTCTCTGAACCGGGTGCCGTTGTCTCCCTCCGGCCGTGGTCGGGAGGCTGAAGCAGGAAAAGCCAACACTAGGATCAGCATCGATTCATGGAGAGACCTTCGTCTGGTCAGCTAACATTACTGCCAAGCAGCTGAAATATAGAGTGATATTGTGGTTTTAGCTGACGTGTGTCGCCTCACTGTTTTGTGCGGCGCTTGTTCATGTCTATGTAGAGCGAGCACGAGCACGACGCTGACTTTCGTTGACTTAACGGCCACAGGTGTCGCTGTTAACAAGCATTTCTGATTCTTACAAACAGTCCCTTTAAGTCTTTGGAAATGAAATGTCAAATGCCGTTTTCCTTTTCAAATAGTTCGAAAATTGCATTTTAATCGTGACTTAAATAATGCTTGCACAAATGGAAAATCAGGTTACATTCTGACCCATTGCTTGTATTGCATTTTAATTTTCAAATTTGATTGAACATTTAAATAGTATCCACTATACAGCAAGTTAAGTCTTTGAACATGAAATGTCAAATACCGTTTTCATTTTCAAATTGTCGGAAAATTGCATTTGCATTTTGACTTAAATATTGCTTGCACAAAAGGAAAATCAGGCTACATTGTTTATATTGCATTTTAAATTACAGTGGGGTATAACTTTGAAAATTTAAATGTCAAACAGCTTTATATGGTCCAAGAACGCCCATGCGAGTATGTGAAAATGAAAACTGTATTGTTGCATTTTCATTTTTAATCAAATAACACATATATATGTGTAACATTATAATATTGTGGAATTACATTTTCAAGTTTACATTATTTTAATAAAGTCCCCCTCTGTGCTATGATAACTCAATATCAACAAATCAAGAATAAAAAAAGTGTTATTTATGTAATAGCAAGCAACTTCATTGGAAGAAACATCACAGCAAAAAATTATGTAGTTGTTTTTTACTTAGAAATTGCAAGTGGGCTTATATGGTGTGTGGGCTTAATAGGGACGTTTACCCTAAATGATTAATCAACTAAGCATTTCAGCATTAAATATACAGCTCAATGGCAAAATCGGTATACTTATTTTAGGAGGTTTATCAGGTTTATCAGCAGTGTTTTTTTTATATAAAGTGGAGTAAAAATCCATTTGGACTGACTAGTGTATTATTTTCTCTCCTGTCTTAGATTGCCTTGATCTTGACCAGCTTGTGTGCCATAAAGGTCAAACAGAGAGGTCACGGTTGAAGTACATGGCCACTTCATAGTTTTCTGTTTTTTGCGTTCCATTGGTCAAATACCAGCTGAGCAGACACAGCATCTTCAACTCCCATTCCTGTTGTAAAAAACAAAACAAGTCTTAATGTACTGAAATACCTTCCACATAATATGGACTAGGCATACATGAAGTAGGGCTTACCAAGGGATTTGAACACGGTTGTCTTCTCTCTGTGGGCAGGTTTTGTCCCATTAATAACATCTCCGAGCTCTGCAAACACCTCAACCTAAAACAAGATATTTTATTCTACACATATTCTGAAAAGGGAGCCAGTAACACACACTTCAGTTATCTTATTGAGGCAGTTAGAAAGCACAAAGACAGACTCACCCCAGAGAGGATGACGTCGCCGGACTCTGTCATTGCTCCCTCCCTGCTGTCAGCGTACACCACCGCCTCCTTCATCAACACGTCGTCCAGCTCCCGCCAGTTTGGCCTGCAAGCTCCGACCGCTGCTCGGCAACAGGAGATAATCACAGTGGGAAATGCTGATCTAAAAATGTCACCTGTTTCCTCTTTAATTTTGTTTGTGTGTCGATTATTTCTTCTCACCTGCCACGTGGGCTCCTGGTTTGACCCACCGACCAAAAAGCACTGGTTCTGTACTTCTGGTTACCGTCACTATGGCATCTGCTCCCCTCACCGCCTTCTCCACTGAGGCACACGCCTTCACCGGACCGCTGACAGAGCTGCAAAACCTCTCCACTCCCTGTTTTGAGCAGCCCCATACACGCACCTGTAGCAAGGATCCAGGAGAAGTGTAACAGTTTGGGAAAAACATATGTATATCAAATAATTACAAAACTAAATTCAACAGTATTCAATTAGTTTTCAATGTTTTAAGTTAGTTAGTTGTTAATGCATTTTTAAAGGATTTAAAGCTAGAGATGCATTTATATATCGCCATACAGTATTGGTGGTATTTGTACCAGACAATTATTATTCTAACCACCATCTGTATATATATATATATATATATATATATATATTTCTTTTCTTTTTTATTATTTAAATGTATTGTTATTTATTATTGAAATAATAAATCGTACTCCAGCAAATTGGTAAGAAATCTTCAAAATTAACAGGAATTATTTAAATGAATTACAATTCAAGTGTAAATCTTTTTAATGTAACAACAAATTGGACAAAACTTAAACAGGAATTCAAATTCCCGTATATAATGTAATAGTTTAGTAACATAGAACTGAATTGAATAGATCGGACCCATTGTCACCGATACCCGGTCCAGCTATTTGAGTCGGTATCGGCCCAATATCCAATCAGGTATCGATGCATCCCTACCTGGCAGTAGCTTTATGCTTAGCATACAGGCATGAGTGGTATCAATCTTCTCATCTAACTCTGGGCAAGAATGCCGATGAATTTATTTGCCATTTGGAGTTCATAAAGTATATAAGTTAATGATTTTTGTGTAAATGACAATTTAGTGTTGTCCCACTTTATCAGTCACATGCAAATAAAGTGGTTCCTTGTATTTACCTCTTTAAATGAAAACATTTCTGTGAAGGCGTTATAATGGCTCAAGGCCTGTTTGCCAGTCCCCAAGATGGCCAACACTTCTGCCTCAGGGCTCATGAGCAGCTGCGTGATAAAAACACAGCAGAACAGCGTCAGAGTCAGAACAACAGGGAAAGATTAGAGAACAGGCATGAATAGATGTTGGAAAAATGGAAGTACCTTAGCAGAGATGGCCGAGGCTGCAGCTGTCCTCATGGCTGTGATTAAATCTCCATCCATGACCTGCAGGTTGGAAACATGTTATGTGTAGCAACTCTAAATGTAACAACTATGCATAATGTAATTATTTAAATGTGATGAAAGCTCATAATGTAATAACCAGTACATAATGTGATAAAATCATGAGCACATAACGTAAGAGTTTTGTGCATAATGTATTAAGTTATTACATTATGAGTTGTATGTTGAATAATGTTGAATAATGTAATAAATTCAGCACATTTTTTCCTGTATGGGAACCCTTCTAACATTACATTAAATACATGATGCAAGATGCATAAGAGCCAATTGGCATATTAACTATCAACCCAATGTTGGTATTGTGACATGAACAAAGACATGTTACCACAAGAAACACAACCTGAAATACACGAAAACCCAGAAAACATAATTACAACTCTGAAACTCAAGCTCTACTGGGACATAACATAATGAAAAAAAAGTAAGAATAATCAATAAACTAAATAAAAAATAAGATTATAATAAAATAGAAAATAAAATTCATATCAATAGTTTCCCCATGTACTGACCACGTTATATCACGTCATGTGACGCTATGTCACCGAGTCATATGATGTTACATCCGTAGAATAAGTTACGTAACAAGCATACTTATTTTAAGCCAAACCATGAAGTTTTTCTCGTACCCTTACCAAATAGTTGCCTAAACCTAACCGCAATGGTTTCAATAATAACCACGTGGTACAACGTTAACCGTGACTGTTAACCATGTGCCAAAATGAAAGACACAGTTTTGTAGATTATGTAATATGGTTTACTGCTTGGAGCAGCTAACATTTATTGTAACTGGAATAATAATGTTTGGAACAATTAGTCCACAGCCATTATATATTAAATTCTGCATCATCATCTCTGTAAAGGTTCTCATTTGTCCAGGTCACTGGATATCTTGTAGTCCTGAATTCTGTCACACATCCAAGAGGCTTCAACAATTTGGAACTGATTGATGAAAATGTCCGGTAGACCAAACAGACAAAGTCCAGTTGCTGTGAATTGAGGACTCCATTTGTGTCATGAAAAACTAGAAGGGTTCCTATACTTTAAGAAGAATACAAGGTGAGTCCTCTTTTTCAAAATCATTACACTGTGCGCTGAATTTATTACATTGTTCAACTATTTTTTGTTTAGTTTATAATATAATGTTTTTCGTTATATTTTACTGCTTTTGCAGATTGCCCCTGGTAGTATCTTGACGCAGAAGGTTTGCTCGTGGTTAGCACATGGTTAACAGTCATGGTTAACGTTGTAACACGTGGTTAATATTGTGAAACCATTGCGGTTGGGTTTAGGCAACTATTTGGTAAGGGTAAGAAAAAACATCATGGTTTGGCTTATAATAAGTACGCTTGTTACGTAACTTATTCTACGGACGCAACATCATATGACTCACTGTCATAGCGTCAAGCCTGATGTTGTCTTACACATAAAATAATAATCCAAGTCACTTCCTCATAGCGAGGCATACAGCTTATTAATCAAACACTGGTATCAGATCGGTACTCGGTAAAGCCCAAGTATCAGTATTAGGAGTGAAAAAGTCAGATTGGTGCATCCCTATGTTAAACCTACCTTTGGGACCTAAATGTTTAGAGTGGTGTTTTTATACAGTTTTACGGAGCCCCCCTAGACCCCTAGGAGAACATTTGTATTATCTCGTTCCCTCGAGTTAGGTCCTCGAGTTAGTTATCTCATTCCCTCGAGTTAGGTATCTCGTTCCCTCGAGTTAGTTCCTCGAGTTAGGTATATCGTTCCCTCGAGTGAGGTATCTCGTTCCAGTGTAGTACCATCAAAATTACTTCACACATCAATGATCTCCTCATAGTTGTACTACAACATTTAGTTTGGAAAAATATGCTTTTGGATAATTTTAGTGAATTTTTAATAGGAAAAATATTCAATAACTTCAGTATTATGCAGTATTGTACTACCAAAATCACTTCACACATCAATGGTCTCTTCCTGATTATACCTATTAAATGTTAATATTGATGGCACTACACTTTATAAAAGTGAAGTTATTGAATATTTTTCCTATTAGAAATTCCCCAAAATCATGCAAAAGCATATTTTTCCAAAACTAAGTGTTGTAGTAGTAGTTGCAGTTTCTTTTATTTATGAATGCATTAGTTTTACTCACAGCCTTCACATTGCCATACTCTGGGTCCAGCAGCACCACTGTGGCCTGCGTGGATGGCAAAGTTGAGCCATCCTCCCTCTTGTAGAAACACACAAACTTTGTGCACAGGAGTCCATCATTCTCCATGTATGTAGGCATCAATCCCATGAAGCTGTAACAGGAGAAGGAGAGTGTGAGCACAGCAATAGCAACAGCGTGTTAATGATTAATTTATGACTGAACTTTCATAGTTGTTGTGACTGCTGGAAGCAACAACATATGTTATTCTACTGAGTTTATTTTTATTTTTCGTCAGACCACTTTTTTTGCAACGCTACTCGTTCCACATTTTACAACATAGAAACTCCATTCAAACATCAAAACATGCAGCTCAATTAGGACATGATGGCTATTACTTTTCTCATTCATAACGTTCATATTTTCAGAATTATTAACCATATTTCATCAAAAATTCTCCATTGAAATGAATGGAAGAAATGTTCCGAATTTAAACATTTTCAAGCATTTTCAACTCATTTTGCTCATTCATACTTTCACCTAGAAACTCCACTCAAACTGTAAAATGTTCCACATCTTAGAACAGGAAATCTAGGGATTCACCTATTTTTATTAAAATAAAAGCCCAAGGAGGTAACTTTCTTAACAGGGAACTCAGAACTAACTATTTATAAGGCTTCAGCTGCTTTTAATGCAATTACAACTTCTATTTACTGATTCATAATCTTTTGATTCTGATTCTGTATCCTTCTTCATACAGATTAAAGCCAGCAGTGCAGTTTAGTATCAGCTATTCAAAAACCTTCAAATATTCCACATCTTTTATAAACTATTGGTATTATTCAACTTTTCAATGATATTCATACAAATTAAACCCATTCCCACTTTTCCATCTATTCCTACTACTTCACCTTCTTACAACATTTAAGCCAGCATTACAGTGTAGCGTCAGCTCTTCAGCAACCAGCATTCACACCGTGGTTTTCTAGTTACCCGTGGTGTTTCTGCAGCAGCACCGTGGTGCGCACCGGCTGGATCACCTCCTTGCTGTCTCGTCTGGAGAACTTCCCCAAAGCTTCCTCCAGACGAGGCACCAGCTCTCTGAGATGCAGCAGACGCTCCACTTCATGCTCCCAGATAATAACAGGAGGCCCGGCCATTGCTTCCGCTTCACTGATTCAGAGGAGTCGGTTAACTGGAGAGAGTTTGGTCCAAAGTTTGAGGTGAACGAGTTGCATTCAAGAGCCGCAGTGAGGTTAAACACTGTGGTGGGGGCTGGACAGCAAGCACGTCGATCATTCACCACCATGCACCAATAGTGCATATAAAAAAATGAATCTATCAGACTGGCACCGCCCACAAATGCCCGTCTGTGTGTGAAATAGTACAAATAAATCATAAAATAATAAATAAAATAAAATAATAAAATGTGTTTTTTTTTATAATGGCTGGACATTCACTTGAGTATTTTTATAATCTTGCATTGGACATTTTTCAGATCCACTGTAGGATCCGAGTACTTATTCCACCACTGATGTAGGCCTATCACTATTATTAATGGTGCATTTTAATCTAGTGGCTTGTCGATGGATAAAGTATTTTAACATATTGTCTCTAATTTATTCTTATGACAAAGTATTAGGACCACATTGAGGAGAAAAAAAGTAGAAATTTTACGAGGAAAAAAAGTCGTAATATTACGAGAATAAAGTTGTAATTTTACAAGGAAAAAAAGTCGTAATATTACGAGAATAAATTCGTAATTTTACGAGAAGAGTCGTAATATTATGAGAATAAAGTCGTAATTTTACGAGAAAAAGTCACATTATGAGAAGAAAGTTGTAATTTTACGAAAAAAGGTTGTAATATTACGAGAATAAAGTCGTAATTTCACGTATTATTTTAAAGGGGAAATAGAGCAGTGTGCCGCCTGTGTGAAAACGAGGAACGTGGAGCATCTTGTGAAGTTATACTTTAGTAAAGGTCTCACAAATAAGGAAATAGATTGTGCAAGAAACTGCATTTATTCCGAAGAAATAAACCGAGACAAACAGCTGCTACCCGTCCAGAAGCAGGCTCAGGCTGCTGTCCTCTCGCCCGTTTTGTTGGTTGCTGGTAATATGTTTTCCTAATATTACGACTTTTTTTCTCGTAAAGTTATGACTTTATTCTCGTAATAAAATCTCAGATTGTTTCCCCCTCAATGTGGCCCTAATACTCCATTGTAGAATCTAACCTTTTCAAATAAGAGGGTAACTAAAATTCTTTACAATAAGATTTTGTTAATTTTTCAGTTGCATGCTGCAGTCACATTACATACAGTATATTAGACTATTTAAATAATAGATAAAGGTCAGGTTAATCAATGTGAGGCTATTTGCTAAAGACAAACAATGACAATTCACCCAAGAAGCCCCTCTCTCTGGGTTCAGCGCAATGTGCCCAAAGGTGCACACTTTTAAGCAGCGAAAAGCCATCGGAAATAATGGGTTTCAGAGCAAAGTGGTGCCGTTGTCGCGTTCTTTTTGCAAGGTCCTTGTAGATGGTAAATGGACTTGCATTTATATAGCGCACTCAAAGCATTTTATACTACATATTCACACACACACACACAGATGTCAGAGGCTGCCATACAAGGTGCCAACCTTCCCATGAGGATCTGATCTAAATACTCATTCACACACCGATGTCACAGCCTTCAGGAGCAATTTGGGTTTAAGTTTTACTCAAGGACACTTCGACATGTGGCCGGAGGAGCCGAGGTGCGACCTCCGACCTTCCGATTGGACGACCCGCATTTGGCTGCAATGAAGACATGCAAACTACCTCTGCAGCACATTGCCCTACCTAGGGCTAAAATTCATATTTCTCCCCAAAATTATCAATTCTAATATTAATTACAAATGACTTAGGGCACTTCTGATATTGTTAAAGGTTAACTACACAATCTGAATGAAAACATTTAAGCGTGAAATAACCAAAACACCAGGTTTAAATAAAAAATTATTTTATTGTGAATCAAGTGATGCCTTAGCAGACTGATACACTAAAGTGGACACACTGTCCGAAGAAGTAAAAAAGGAAAACATCTACAATTTCTTGTCATGCGAAACTGTTTTTTTTATCAAACAGAAGATTATTTTCAATCTGGAATTTGTCTTCCCCCTCTTTCAAGAAGACTTTGTCACAACAGTGCAACAAAAATCAGACAAGCAGTCGCTCAATAGCCAATTGAAGAGACTGAATCTGCGGTTTGAGCTGAGACCCCTCCTTTATGGTGACTGAGGTAGCGATGACGGGGCGAGACACCCCGCAGGCCCGGCCAAGGGCCTGCTTGGAGCGGACAAACACGTACGGGACGTTCTTGTCCTCACAGAGCAGCGGCAGGTGGAGGATGATCTCCAGTGGTTCGGCATCAGCAGCCATCACAATGAACTCAGAGATGCCTCTGTTCAGGGTTTTAGTGGCTGAGGAAGAAGCAGGTTACAGTTAGTACAATGTATAATTCTTGCAGTCTTTAATGCACACAACATTTAAATATATACATATCTCTCTTGGCCCTAGCTGTTATTTCTATTTCTGTGCAAGTACATTTAGAGAGATGCGTAAAAACTGGACAAATTCCTTGTATGCATCTACTTGACAAATAAAACTGATTCTGATTACACTGGTAGCCTATAGGCTTAGTTACCCTATCAGAATCAGCTCTAACACCCTGGTTTTAGAACAGATTCTAAGATTGTTCTGCAGATTGTTTTCTTGATTATAAGTCTATAATTTTTTTAAGTAGTGCAAAACTGCCATCACAACGTCCCAGAACCCAGAGCGACATCCTTAAATTACTTATTTTATTCAACGTGTAACTGTTAAATAAAACTGATCAAAACCAAAAACGTATTTCATGTATCATCATATATTATAAAATATATAAGTCCTAATATTTGAGAAGCTGAAAAATGACTGAAAGATTAATCAATAATCAAAAAAAGTTGGTGACTAATTTTTTTTGTTCAACTAATTGATTAATCCTTGCAGCTTTACCACGGATAACAGTGATTTGTTAAAGACCTACAGTGAAGTTATTTTTCCAGGTTCAGTATTTTAAATGCACACATTTGTTTTTGTTTGTACTTGTTTACCTGAAGAGACCACCATGTTACATTACTTCTTAAAGTGGCGGATAATCGGATAAACCCACATTTGAGACGTGTGTTTAGCATTATACATCATCCTCATTAACCTAAAGAAAAACAGTGCTTTCTATTGCAACACAACTAACCTTATGTGGTGATAAAACATGTCATCCCAGGTCAACAACCAGCACTATTTTTTTTAAAACATAAAAACATATTTAGATATGTAGAGGCTATAACGTACCACAAAATATGTTTTTATGTTTTAAAAAAATTTAGTGCTGGTTGTTGACCTGGGATTACATGTTTTATCACCACATAAGGTTACTTTTGTTGCAACCAGGGTCTGGAAGTAACCTTTTTCCTTTAAAGAAGTTCATGTGAAAGCTCCAGAAGAGATGCCAAATAGACTCAAATTAAAGGAACCAGCTTGTACGTAAACCCATTAGTTTCATTCTATTCCCAGTATGTAGGTTTCCTCACCTTCATTAGCCCCCTTCCTGAGCTGCTTGTAGTTGGAGGCTTGCTGCACCAGGTCCAGGATGGTCTTGGACAGCGTGGAGTCGGCCAGCGGGTAGGCCTTCGGGTTAACCTGAGGTTCAGTCTAATCATGGTACAAAAACACAATAAAACCACATTAACAACAGGGAAGGCAACATGTTTATACAGCGAACAAACACGAAGATGTTATGAGTTAAAGGTTAGTTCGCTCTGTAGCCGAGGTACTTTAGCTAACAGGCAAGCTAATAGTTAGCTAGCCTTCAACACTCACCATTGTAAAGTTGTTTTTCTGGTATTCCGGCCCTCTCGGCGAAATGCTTCACGGAGGACTATTGTCTTTCAACTAGGTTAGTAAGGGCAACAAGAAACTAGATTTGTTTCCTGTATTGTATATGTTTTTGTGGCGTTAGTAACTCTCTAAGCTCTGTTGCATGCAGCCAGTTCAGACGTTCACCACACGTGTGAAGTTCCACACATGCGCACTGAGGACACCAGATAAAATCCACCGGAAGTGATCTTCCCCCTCCTCTTTTTTTTTTTAGAATCAGAATCAGAATTAGAATCAGAATCAGAATCAGAATTGTGTTTATTGCCAGGTGTAAGAGATTTACACTAGGAATTTGCTTTGGTTATGTTTTTGCAAGTCAAACAGTATAATAACAAAATAATAGATAAAAACGTTAGAATAAAATAAGAATAATAACAAAAAATTGAAATTCTAAGAATATCCAATATACAAAATAAGCTATAAACAAAAATAAACATGATATAAACAGATGCAAATAGTGCAAATATTGCCGGAGTGAACACATTTTTTTTATTGAACAAATTCAAATTTACAAACAACATGGCTCATAGATCATTGCATTAGAGTAAAAGGACAAGGTGCATACAGAGCAAGAACAGATAAAATATTATTTATTTATTATAATTATACATGAAAATAATAATACATTTAATTAAGGGCTAGGGCTGTACCTGTAATATTCATATTCTTCTATTATACTAAGAAGTTTCAATGCATTTTTGTTTTTCATGACTTTAAGGGCTTTTATGTAAGAAAGAAACTCATAAGGAAACACATTAAACCTAGGTTTCTCCCCCTTGGTCTTTGTTATTATGCCTAAATGGGTTACAAGTTTAACTTACTTCTGTGTTTTACATAGAGCTATATGAACATGTGATTGGTTGCTATTTATTTTACATTATTTACTGTTTTTTTTAATATATGTACATTCTGTATTTTATTTTGTTTTCTGGGATTTTTACTCTCAGTACTTAGTATCCGTTGTGTGTGTCATGATACATGGATGTTATGTCTGTCGAACGAATCTTTTTTATTATTATTATTCCCCCAATACAACCTAAACAATCCTGAGAACAAAATCCCAGGGAGAGTAAAGAAGGTGTCCTTATAAATGCCTGATTAAAACCTGTATTCTTAATTCAATTTGTGAATCAAGTTATTTATTTCTCTTTTTAAACTACATTTTCAAATTTTAAATTCCATTATTTATTTATGAATTCATTAATATATTTTTAAATTATGTACTTATTGACTGTTTTATGGTGTTTTTGTAAATCCCTTTTTAATTTGAACCGTTTAGTGATGGATTACTATTTAATTTGTAAAGTCTTTTCATAATTCTTCTTTTTTACTGCCCATTAAAATGTAAAATAATGAAATACTTTGTAATTTTGTCCATTTATTCATAGATCAATAAATTAATTTGTAAACTCATTTATTGCCTATTTTTATTGTATAATTAGTTATTAATCAATTAAATGCTCTAATTACTATTTACATGACTCTTGTGGTCGTCCATAGTAAACAGCACAGTACAGAAGAAATAGCAAGAATGTTATGAAATGAAAAATAACCACTTATCATGCATTTTGTGTTTACCTTTTGCAGTGTGGTTATATGCTATATATTGCATGTCTTAAAGGTCCCATATTGTAAAAAGTGAGATTTTCATGTCATTTACATTATAAAGCAGGTTTAAGTGCTTTATAAATACTGTTAAACTATCAAAACACTCAATATACAGAGAAATACACACAGCCCGTATTCAGAAATTGTGTTAAAAAGCCGTTAGGATTTCTGTCCATTTGTGATGTCACAAATATACAATATTTAGACCATTACACGGTTTTAAACGTAAACATTCTAAATGAGTCTCAGTTTGTTTCCTGTTGCAGTGTATGTGAATAACATCAGCTGACAGGAAGTAAACATGGACCCAAACTGTTGCCTCGCAACGCAATTCCGTTGAAATGCACTAAAACGGAGCGTTTCAGACAGAAGGTAAATACAGGTATATTCAGGCAGACAGTATGAGGAAAATAAAGGTGTTTTTTTTTAACATCACAGCATGTAAACATGTTCTAGTAGAAACACAAAATACAAGTATGAACCTAAAAATGATATGGGACCTTTAATGGAAATATATGTACATATTTTTTATATTCTCATTTTCTTATTTTAATTTTATATTTCTTTACATATATTTTGCATATAGCGTAGCACTATGTACACATTGCAGCATTAAGTACATAATGTACATATCACCTTTATTTTTATGTTTATAAAAGAGCAACTGTAACCCTCTAGTCGTCTCCGTGGCAACAGAGGGCGCCCTCTCATTGGCTCAGCGGTACTTCTGAGAGTGGAGAGGAACGCGCTGTGCATTCTGGGTAGGGCACTTTCAGGTTCGCCATATTGCTGACTGAAGGAGAGAGGAGATGAAGGGGATCCGGGGAATCACTCAGCTATCGGTGAGGACTCTGATAACTTATCATGTTTATCTGTGTGTGTGTCGGGGCACCCTGTCTGTGTTTGGACAAGGTTGTGATGAAGAGGAGAGGAGGAAGCAGCTGGTCCTGACTGTGAGCTCCACCAGGCTGCTAGTCCCACTACTGATAACCTTACATCATAAACACCACACAGGTCGTTTACATCTAAACTCTGTTAAACACACATTTACTCAACACATGGTGGGAGAAATGACAGCCAGCTTCTTGTAGACTTGATTTAACATCCTCTCTCCACCACTAATGTTGAGTAAGCTTGTGTGGCTCATCATAATATTCAGTTACATTAGAGACTTGTGTTTGGCATTATACAACATCCTCATTAACATAAAGAAAAACAGTGCTTTCTATTGCAACCAAACTAACCTTATGTGGTGATAAAACATGTAATCCCAGGTCAACAACCAGCACTACATTTTTTAAAACACATTTTGTGGTGAGTGGTACAAATCCCTATGTGTATTGAACAAGGTTTTCAATGTGCTGATTGATAATACCAATATATATCTAAAATGATTTATGATTTTTTATTTAATTAGTTATTTATTTTTCCTTTCCTTCTTGGTATCGTCATGTTATGTGTGTGTACATGTATGTATAATATATATATTATACATATTATACATATATATAATATATGTATAATATATTATATATATATATAATATATATTATATATATATTATATATATAATACATATATATATGTATAATACATATATATATTATATGTATAATACATATATATATATATAAACTATATATATATATATATATATTATACATATATTTATTATACATATATATATATATATAATACATATATATGTATAATAAATATATATATATATATATGTATAATAAATATATGTATAATATATATATATATATATATATATGTATATATATGTATAATATATATATATATATATATATATATGTATATTATGACTGATGACTGAAATATATATATATATATATATATATTTATATTATGACTGATGACTGAAATATATATATATAATTATATATATATTTCAGTCATTGTCAAGAATTATTAAATTTTTCCAGCAACCCAAAAATCTAAGTATTAAATAATAAGACATTTCCCTCACAAAAAAAAAGATTTATGATTGATTTTTACATTGGCTGTCAAAAGTCGGAAATTATTTAGCTCGAAAGACAACAACGTCCATTTAGTAGCTGTTCTTGAGCTTTCATAATACATGGTCTTCATAAGCAGATGGAGTTTGACCCGTTGTCAAGAGATTATAGATGTTTCTGAGCACTTCATGGGCTTCTCATCCATGTTGGTTTGAAAAGTAAGTAGTAGTAAACTATCTCCTGAAGAAGTTCATGCGAAAGCTCTGGAGTTTTCGCATGAAGAGAGAAAAAATATACAGGAAGGAGAGGAAAAAAATACTGATTTCTTAAGGCGCTTTGTATGAGACACACAAGGACATGAGTGAAGCAGAGCTCTTACACCTCATAACAACAATTATATTGTACATAAATTAAGGTAATAAACATAATACACATTATAGAACATGTACAACTAACATTCAGAAACAACTCATGTGCCACAATGTCTTATGTAATTATCCATGGAAATCCAAATTACTAACAGATAGATCAAACTAAACCTGCTTTATGTTGCATAGATTATTTATTATAATATTTTTTATTGTGCAAGGTTGAAAGATGTCAATCTCATTTTCAACACAAGTACGAGTGTTGTTCATCTGAGATACTAAATAGACTTGTGGTGAGATTATTTTGTCATATCTGAAGTCAGCACAGGGGCAATTACGAGAACATCAGATTTACTGTATGTTCTATGTGAGGATGCGTTCAAACTGAATAAAATTAGTTTTGTGAAAAATGTCGTGTACGGGAAGAAGCGTAAATCATGTCAAGAAAATATAACGCCACTGATTCCATCATTTCACAATCTTACATGCCTCCGATTTCCCTCCTCCATCAGTACTTGAGCAAGCAACACATTAGTCGTAATGTCCCACCTTCCCATTTTCTTTATTTTTCCAGACAAGGCTTTACGCGGCCCAGGCTGCCCGTAAGGTGGAGTTCACTGGGGCCGCCGAACACGTTAAGTTTCAGCCGCAGGATGTGCAGGTCAGTGGTTGTTGACTTATTTCTTCTCCACAGAGACGGTTCCATGTGGCTGCCAGAACAGGCCAGTCCCTTGCTCAGCCTCTCGCTGGCCTCAAGCTCTCTCCAGGGGCTGCCCACTCATACCGGGACGTCCATGTATGTTGGGGGAGTGATGAGGATGGGTTGGCTGGGTCCAGACCGTGTGGTTTTGGGTCTGAGAAGTTGGTTTGCCTGTAGAAAAGGCATATGTTGCTTATGTTAAATGCTCATTATGTCGAGTGTAAAATGTCCAATCATCTAACTAAATGTCCACATGATCTAAAGTGTAATTTGAGGCTAACATGTTTACCTAAATGTCTGTCTGTACTTAATTGAAATGATGAAACTAAAGGACATCTCTGTCCAGGTGACCAGACTGCCCAGTGGACTGGTGATCGCCTCCCTGGAGAACTATTCCCCAGCCTCCAAGATCGGAGTGTTTGTCAAGGCCGGGTGTCGTTATGAGACCCCTGACAACCAGGGGGTCACCCACCTCCTCCGGCTGGCCTCCAACCTGGTATGATGCTGCATTTCAACACCTAGTATTCATTTGGTTGTCCTTTCTCCCCCAATTGTAATTCAGTATTATTCATATAACTATAAAGCATAAGAGCGAGAATGTACCTAATGTGTATTTTTCGAACATGACTATTTGCCTTCTGTCTCAGCTTGGTGTTGACTTGCATTTTCTGCTTATCCAGACCACTAAAGGAGCTTCATCTTTCAAGATATGCCGTGGTGTTGAGGCAGTGGGAGGCAGCCTGAGGTCAGTAACCTCCAATAAAACACACAACAAACCTTTTGAGTACAATTTTCTTCCTTGATCCGTATTCTTATCTGGATATCTGCACGTTCCTCTGCAGTGTGACTTCATCCAGAGAGAACATGATCTACACCGTTGACTGCCTGAGAGATGACATGTGAGTCTTTGAATAACATCAACGTTGTGATTGACACTACACGAGTCCCATGTTTGTATTAAAAGGAGACGACATGTTTGAGCATAATTTAGACTAAAAAGGTAGTTGTAAACACTCGTAGTTTGAGCTTGAATCAATGTGAATTACATGAGGGTGATAACAGTGTCTTACACCATATTTTGTCCTGGTTATGTTACGGGGAAGGATATCACAAACACGTTTTTCTCCCTTTTCATTATTTGTCCCCAGCGACACAGTGATGGAGTATTTGATCAACGTGACAACAGCCCCAGAGTTCCGGCCATGGGAGGTGTCAGACCTCACGCCCAGAGTGAAGATGGACAGGGCCCAGGCTGCACAGAGCGCTCAAATAGGTGCGCTTTTATTTCCCATGCGGTGCACACACAGACTGTTTATTTGGCCTGCAATAATCTGACTTTGTACCTCATTCCACTATTTACTTTTTATTGCCACCTGCCTGCTACAGAGCACAGCCTGATTAGCCTGAAGAGATGCCTCTTTGATGCTTGATTATACATGTCAGAAATGCCCTTCACTCATATTCTGTTTTCTTAACTTTGTCCTGGTTATAAACAACAGCAAAGGTTGTTGTTGTTGTTGTTTCATCTAATGGTTGGTGAAAGTCCGGTAATTTCCACAAAAATCTGTTATTTACGTATATTAAGTGACAAAAGCAGATGGCTTTAGACGGGAGAGCCAAATCCAATCACTTGTTCTTGGTCTCTACCAAACAGGCAGATATAATGATGCATCAATTAAGAAGACATCACAAAATGTTAGCTTTAACATGAGAATATCACATCATGATCATTCCTCTTTCTGTGTTTTCCAGGTGTGATCGAAGGTCTGCATGAAGCTGCGTACAAGAACGCTCTCACTAACTCCCTGTACTGTCCTGACCACATGGTTGGCAACATCCACTCTGGGCATGTATGTATTTTTCCAGTGTTTATTCTTTAAGCCCTATGGTGCTGATATACCCATTTAAACCTTTCTAATGTTTGCAATTTTTTCCTCCAGCTGCACCAGTTTGTCCAGAACAATTTCACAAGTGCAAGAATGGCTCTTGTTGGACTTGGTAAGGGTCATTATACTTAAAAAAAATAATAACTTTATAATGATAGCAGTACTGTTTGAACTATGATGTGGTTATATGACGCTATTAATGGAAATACATTTTCCTTCAGGTGTGGACCACACGGTGCTGACGCAAGTTGGGGAGCAGTTCCTCAACATCCGCAGCGGGGCGGGCACCACAGGGGCCAAGTCTCAGTATCGTGGAGGTGAGCTGAACCGACGTTGTAAAACAAATCTGCATGTGTGTTGCAACATCTGGAGTTTTCCACAGCTTTAATACGTCCAGTTAAACACCCTGAATTCTTCTCTCTAGGGGAGATTCGTCTGCCCGGCATCAGCAGTCTGGTCCACTCGGCGGTGGTGAGCCAGTCAGCGGCAGCGGGCACCGGCGAGGCTCTGGCCTTCAGCGTGCTGCAGCATTTACTGGGAGCTGGTCTGCATGTCAAGAGGGGCTCATGCGCCACCAGCAAACTGGTCCAGGGTGTTGCCACGGCAACTGCTGACCCCTTTGATGTGAGTGGTTGTCAGTTCCTAATAAAAACTTTTAAAGCGATTTATACGCCGGGGCCTTGTCAGGATTAAATCATAATTCCAACAGTAGCCTACCTGTAACAACATTCTTCTCTTTTTCTTTTTTCTTTTTTCTGAACAGGTCAGTGCTTTCAACTCGGGCTACTCTGACTCTGGTCTGTTTGGAGTCTACACCATTTCCCAGGCTGCAGCTGCTGGTGATGTGAGTATCCCATAGTCATGACAAGAGTCTGTTCAACAAGTAGCTGCTGTCTTTGTTTAAATTAAATCCTGTCCTCCTCTGTCTCTCCAGGTGATTAAGGCCGCTGTTGCCGAGGTGAAGGCTGTTGCTGATGGCGGAGTCACAGCTGCTGACCTCACTCGGGCCAAGTAAGACATACAGACAGACAGAGACACTAACTTAAAGCTAGAGTGTGGGACTTTTACATAGAAATGAATGACAAGCAAGTCCACAACAACGTCTTAACATGAGTAGTACACAAAGTGCTGTCAACCAACCTTGCTCACTCACTTACAGTTGGTAACAGTACAGTTGGTTACAAGGTATGTGTCACCCTATCTGTATTACCAAATACAGTGACAGGCAGGAAGGGGGGTAGAGACCATAGCGTCAGCAGCTAGGAGTATGGCGGAAGCCATGAAGGAGAATCCCAAGAAGCGTCCTAGAAAAGTTTCTGGAGTGGATACTCCAGATAAAAAACAAACTCAGCATTCAGAAGACGGATTAAAGTCCAAAAAATAAAGCGATTGCCAGTTAAAGAGCTCTCCTTGGGGCGGGGGAGGTGTGGCAAGCTCCCCTGCAGGCATATGTCATAATGACATTGACAGTTTTCATGTAATTCAAATAATACTATTTTGAATTACTCCCACTGCCAGCGGAGGGAGACAAAAGTTCCACACTCCTTTAATATGACGCCTCTTTCAAACATTTAGTCTAAATTATGAATGCATTGAGAAAACACATCTATATTTCTATTCCAGTTAACAATTAACACCAAAATGGATTTAATGGTAAAAAAATGATGTGGAAGAGATGAAGCCATGCAACCACTACTTTAAAGTAATTTAGGATAACAACCTCTATAACATCTGACTGAAAATGTGAGAACGCATGAAGTACATTCCAATAAGCAGCTAAAGGAATAGTTTGAGTTTTTTGGGGGAAATTCACTTATGTGTTTTCTTGCCCAGAGTTTGAGAAGGAGATCCAAAACCACTTTCATATATTTACAGTAAATGTGTAGCTGGAGCAGGTTAGCTTAGCACAAACACTGGAAACAGAGGGAAACATCTGGCCTGGATCTGCCCAAAGATAAGAAACAGTACTGCACATAAACCCTTGTAAAAGGTTGAATTGTTTGCTATTGCACATTTCTTTTAAAAATAAATGAATGAAACGGGTTATATAATGTTAATTGGAGAGCTTTTGTGATGCTCGTGGGCGTATTGAGTTGCTGCTTTGGACAGAGCCAGGCTTGCTGTTTTCCCTCCATTTACACTATTCTTCTGTCTGCTGAGAGAAACTAAAAAAAGGCTATAAACTGGACTAATTACTCAGCTTTGCCTGCTTCCCCTGTGACCCGGCCCCGGATAAGAGGAAGAGCATAGATGTACTGGACTACATCTCATTTCCCCCCCCCTCATACTTAACATTCAGAAGAAAATACATCAAGTTTTCCTCCTAGTTTGCTCTTTAATACCTTTATGATGCGCTTGTGTTTGTTTTCTCTGCAGGGCCCAGCTGAAGGCGCATTTCCTGATGTCTCTGGAGACTTCGGAGGGTTTGCTGGAGGCGATGGGCACTCAGGCTCTGGCCGAGGGATCCTACTGCTCCGCTGAGGAACTCTCCAAAAACATTGACAACGTCTCCTTGACTGATGTCTCCAACGTAAGACGTTTGGTTCCTGTCAGGATGGGACATAGTCATACATTACTGAATTTACTCCAGTTAGATAACAACGTTAAGATGTGCTGAGTCTTTCATTTACTGTGTGAAAAACGTGTTTTGTAGTTAATATGTCGTAGTTAATAACGGTGCTCTTGACTTTCTCGTTAATTTGCAGGCTGCCAAGAAATTTGTGACCGGCAAGAAGACTATGGCATCCAGTGGCAACCTCATAAAAACACCCTTCGTGGATGAGATCTAAAGCCCTCCTCGTCACCTCGTACTGTGCCCAAAGCACAATTTGTTTCCTCTACAGTTTGACGAAAAACGGAAACAAGGCAACGCTGACGTTCTGAGGGATATAATGTCATAACACCACTCGGTATTTATAGGTGTTGTAACAGTATACATTCAGGTGATGCTGCTCTTGCGCATCACAATGTCGTGCTCATCTGTTCACATTAACTGTATAGCTGATGTAAAATAATGAATAAATTCTATCTACCTTACAGAGTGTTTTGTGTGGTGTTTTATGTCCTAGATACTATAACAGTTTGACAGTTTATTCTTGCTGCTCCCTCGACTTGGAATCAGTTACAAAATGACCTGAATCTTGTCTCACTGAATGTCTTTAAAGTGCTGCTAAAAGACTTGGACGCAAGCACATCTGGCTGTGGATGTTTTGAATGCTGATGAATGTTTTTTTCGATACCTTAGGATTTTGTAATTTACTCTTTTGTCTTGATTTTAAATTTGTTTTATGTCTGCAACCTTGTAAGTGTGCTGCTGCCTATCTTGGCCAGGACACTCTTGAAAAAGAGATTTTTAATCTCAATGAGTCTTTACTCCTGGTTAGATGAAATAAAACTAAATAAATTCTTGACATTGGAAACAAGTAGAAAACAATGCTAACTCAAGATCTACTTACTCCCTTGTTCTGGAGCTTTTGACCGAATCGGACTAATAAATAAGAATGAACTGTCAAGTCAACATGGATGAGAAGTCCAATGAAGTGCTCAAAATTATGGAAAGTTGAAACATTTACAAATCTAAGGAAACAGAGATAACTCAATCTAATAATGATGAAGGCTAAACCTCTGTTTTTAAAAGCAGAACATATACTCGGGGAAACCTCCAGTTGGTCTCGGTAAAGATGAACGTTACTTATTTAGAATACTCAGAATCACAGCACTGAAGCAAATAACAAAAGGGTGGAGAAAAAAAACTAAACCCCCAGATTTTATCAAATGGAAAAGTGTAATTCAAGAAGTAAAAGTTATGGAAAAGGGAACTCACAAAATAAGGAATATGGAGGATGTTTTTGAGAAGAGATGGAGTCTAACAGAAGGAAAAATATAGCTACATGGGTTAACACACATGCACATATACATACTGTATGCTTGGAGGTGACCTGACATGTGAAGGAGGATGCATGTGTGTGCCCATGTAAATGATATTACTATATATTTGCCCGCACCCGCCTTTTATTTATTTTGTATTAACTTATTTGTTTATTTAATTTATTATTATTACTTGTCTTATTGTTTTTTTAATTCTATTCTTCCTTGTTATTATTATTATTATTATTATTATTATTATTTATTTTCTTAATTTAATTTCAATTTTTTAATGTTGAAGTTGTTTTCTCTAGTGTACTTAATGAGTTTGTCTATAAGCTCAACTACATAAAAAATTGGTTTATAAACTATTGTAATTACGAACTGTAAATTGTATATATGAAAACAACCTCGGAAAAAATTAAGTATAAAAAATAAAATAATAATGATGAAGGCTGATGAAGGGGGGGGGACAAAGGAGGACGTCTGCAGGACAGATAATAATGCACTATACTCATTTTTAACAGTCTCTCCTGCACTATATTCAATTTTTTAATAGTCGTGTATCACAGTTGTTACCCTGCACTATATTCAGTTTTAACAGTTTTCTTCATCTCCTTGTATTTTTATATCTGGTATATTTTTTTGTACTTTGCACTACTAACTTTTTTATTGCCTTTTTACTAACATGTTTTGCACTATGGAACTGTGATGCTGGAAACTTGAATTTCCCTCGGGATCAATAAAGTTACTATCTATCTATCTATCTATCTATCTATCTATCTCTCTATCTATCTATCTATCTATCTATCTATCTATCTATCTATCTATCTATCTATCTATTAGCTCTTAGAAAAGAAAGAAAGGTGCCACTCAATTGCTAAATATGCTCAGCTTCTTTAGGAACTCTTTAAATGGTCACCCCTTGCATAAGTTGTGATGATGCAAAAAAAAAAGTACCAGGAGCTATTTACAGATTTTTCTCGCGAGAGTTGTCCACTACAGACATGGAGATGCGAGCTGCCTGAATTTTTACTTCTCATTGCTGAGAGAAGAGGACAGCACCGCCTTGCAGGAAACACACTGCTACACTGTGCGTTTCTTACGCTTTTTTAAAGAGGTAATCTGCGGATATTTAGCATATGAGTGTGGATATTTGAAGGGCTTTGGTTGGTGAGCATGGGCGGAGAGAAACAGCCTCCATCTGGAGGCAGAGAGAGCTCCGGGGCTCTGTGCACACTCAGGAAATAAGTCGACTGCATGCATGAATTCCACTGCTGGAGATTTAATTTTAAAGCACTTCTGCAAATGTCACCTGCATGTGTTGGAGCATCCGGAGCTAAGCGGTCCATGAGCCCGGGCAGCGAGCCTCTCCTCCGGCTGGAGAAGGACCAGCAGGTCGGGTCAAGATCAGCTGCTGCTGGAGGAATAAATGAAAATGAAAGGGGATGTTTTTGAGGAAACAGCCTGCATATATCACCGCCTGGGATCCAACGCAATGTGAGGACAAATCGTGGATCAAACCGACCCCTTTCATTATCACAAGTTTCCTTGTGACTTCTAGATGTCCCACCTCCCTTTAGGTGAGACAGAGACAGAGACACACTCCACCTGGGTCCTCCGACATGGATAAACTCACCGTGATATCAGGATGCCTCTTCCTCGCTGCAGACATCTTTGCCATCGCCAGCATCATCAACCCGGACTGGATCAGTACTGGAGAGTCATCTGGTAAGCTTGTTGTTGGCACTTTGGTCCACTTCTGCACTTCTGGGATATAGGGGGTCAGTTCATTGGATATATCACTGGGGGCAAATGTAACCTTAAATGGCATCTGTAGGAAAAATCACATAAAAATATAATAATAATAATAATAATAATAATAATAATAATAATAATAATAATAATCTTTATTTGTATAGCACCTTACTAAACATAGTTTCAAAGTGCTTTCACAGATACAAAAAAATCACATAAAAATATAATAATAATAATAATAATAATAATAATAATCTTCATTTGTATAGCACCTTTCTAAAACTAGTTTCAAAGTGCTTGCAATGAAATACAGACAAAATAAAAACAACAATAAAAGAACAAAACATAAAGACCAAATAATGAGAAAACTATAACCAGTGGTATCAAAACAATAAGTTACTACACATAAGCCAAAAGGGGACAATATAAGGTGTGGGGAAAAGGTGCATCAAGCTGTTGCCTTACAGAGTTAAAAAAGCCATTTTATAAAAATGGATTTTTAAAAGAGATTTAAAATTGGTAATAGAGCTAGATAACCTGAGGTCCTGAGGTAGGCTGTTCCACAGTATGTGTCAGAAGTCAGTAAACATCTCATAGAGTACATAAAAGCAAACAAACATGTATAAATTGTCAGTGGAGTGTGTTTCTCCTTCAAATTAAATAATGTCATCTAGGGCTGTGTATGGGCAAGAATCTGGCGATACGTATCGTATCGTGATACAGGGGGTAACGATTCAATATGTAAGGGATAATGTATAGCGAGCCGGTCATTGTTGTGAAAGAAACCCCAACAGGGCAATGCCGCACCCTGACGCGAGGCGGAGGGGTCTCGCATCGCCCTGAAGGGGCTTCTTTCACAATAATGACCCGCTAGCTGTACATTATCCCGCTTATTACACGGCTACTTACTTAGGAAATCAATAATTTGACACAAAAACGGTACGCCGGAGTCCGACATCAGAACTGCGCCCATAGCAACGGTCTGCTATACATAGTAACGATCTGCTATAAAGAAATAACAGACCGCAGAACGCTGTGATTGACCAATCAGAATCGAGTATTCAACACAGCCGTGCAATAAATTGCGATATATACTGCGATATTGTAAGCAAGGCGATATATTGCGTTTTTTTTCAAATCTAAATTTAGGAAAACATTTATAGTGTAAAGAACACACCACCATATGTATAAAATTGGAGTAAGAAAAAGTCACTATATGAAATGGCTACTATGGGGACTAACATCATTACACATGAATACATTTGGACTTATTGGATCCACAAGAGTCTCAGCTTTCCAGTTTATGCAATTCTAAGACTGTTTAGGGACCCCAGTACGCAGATATATTCAAATACATTTTAGTATAGTTGAAAATAACACATTTATACTGCATGCAAAAAACTGCATTGTTTTTGCCCCAAACTGCATGTGATTATCATAAAGTGGGCATGTCTGTAAAGGGGAGACTCGTGGGTCCCCATAGAACCCATTTTCATTCACACATGTTGAGGTCAGAGGTCAAGGGACCCCTTTGAGAATGGCCATGCCAGTTTTTCCTCGCAAAAATTTAGCATAACTTTGGATAGTTATTAAGCATTCCTCTCGACATGCAAGTATGACATGGTTGGTACCAAATGGAATAAAACTGAGCCCGCCGTCTGATTTTTAAGAGGTTAATTAAAAATCGATACACCGTTTTGGAGAATCATACAGTATCGCAAACATCGCGATACTCATGTGTATCGATATTTTCTTACACCCCTAATGACATCATAGGTTATAACATTAACATAACAGATTTTTTACTTCATCTGATGGCCACCCAGATTTATCTTGGGACTCCTTGTATTGGACAGAAATATTACAATGTAGTGAATGAGTGGCAATGAACCAAAAAGTAAACAGTGTCTAAATTGTCTTCTGAGTTTAGCAAAGGTCAAGCAACCAAATGTTTAGGTACAAAAGCAACAATGTAGTGCCAGTCGTGTCTCTGTTATGTTGTAGCCTATTTTATTGTAACACGTTCAAATGTCCATGTTCTTCTTGCAAGATCATCTTCACTCATCCTTCAAAGTAAAATAGGGAGTGTGGCATCCACAACATTAGGGGTTTCTCTCCAGGAGCACTCATACTGTAAAATATATGCTGTGTCATTATAGTCCAGTGCACTTTAAAGGCACAGTGTGTAGGATTCGGCGGCATCTAGTGGTGCGGTTGCAGATTGCAACCAACTGAGCACCCCTCTGTTCAATCCTCCCTTTCCAAGACCGTGATAACATGACCCACCAAGTGCACGTTACCGCAGTTTCAAAAGCGTGTCGGAGAATCTTCAGGTAATATAAAAAAGTGAAAGGCTCTCTCTAGAGTCAGTGTTTGGTTTGTCCCTTCAGGGCTACTGTAGAAACATGGCAGAGCAACATGGCGGACTCTGTGAAGAGGACCCGCTCCCTATGTAGATATGAAGGGCTCATTCTAAGCTAAGGAAAACACAACGATTCTTAGCTTCAGGTGATTGTAAACTAATGAAAACATAGTTATGAATATTATATTTCATTTCTGCTTAGAGATCCCCGGAAAAGCTACACATTGTTCCTTTAAAGGCCCTAAAACTCATTTTCTCAATCACTTTGTTTCATATTATGAATATTCAATGTTATAGCGAATATTTAAGATTTTAAATCATGTTTAAATATATTTAATATGCACCATGATTGCGTCTGAGAGGATAATCCTGATTTACATCTACTGACGATTTGATGAACATTGTTTTATTAATATGACGGCGTCTGACGTCAATGTCAAACAACTGTTGTTCTGGACATACAGGCCAAATCCAGCAGTCTTCTACTTACAGTCAGCCTCCCTGGTTATTGCAATAGAGTATTATTCAGATGCAAAGTCCAGAAGCTAAACATTGACTAAAACTGATGCAACAGACAAACAGCACCACTACAGTATATGCACAGCTGCCCGAGGTTCTTGTCAGCCTCCATCCATAATGCTCCAGTGGAGCAGAGATAAGCAGGTAACCGGCGTGCCAAGTGGTTATTACAGGATTTAATTTGTTGTAAAAAAAATACTGACTGCTGCTGCAAGTTGAGCACATAACAAGCAGTTTTTTGTTGCGTAATTAAATGAGTAACCACGCACCAAATCTTTCTTTCTCAGTCGTCACAGTACAAAACGGACTGTAGTTCAGACCAACTCACACTGAAGGTTTTCCCTCGTAGTAAACAATGGTGTGAAATGACTGTACTTACTGTACTAAAAGCTTTTTGTTCCTGTTTAATTAGCCGAATAGTAATTACCTGAAGGCAGGAAGTGTTGTTTGGGAATGAAGATGTGGGACTTTTAATTAGGCCTCCTGGGAAAGTAATGCTTTCCACCTGGAGAATTAAAGCTCCTCGGGCTCAGGCATGACGTATTTTACTTTGAGTGCATAGTATATACGTAGAAGTAACTGCATCTGCTCTGATACATCTATTTAGTTGGATCTAGATTTTTTAAACACCCAGAAGAACAAGATGATTCAAACTTATATAGATAATATAATAAGCCCAAACTCCCTATGAATATGCACAACTTCTTATTAGCTATCACGATCATTTAGAATCACACCGTCGGTCACGGCTACACTTCAGTTTATTATAGCTGCTGTTCAAACACTGATGTGTTCACGAGCGGCCCTATCAGTAGTGCTTTTCCATCTACCACGAGGTCAATATGCCTGTTGTTCACTCTGTGTACGAGCATATGCGACGGCGTGTTTGTGTGCTGAAGTGTGTGTTGTGTCGAGGGATTTAAAGGAGCAGGAGAGTATCCGAGTTTACGAAGTGCTCACTGAGTACAGGTTAAGGTTGACCACTTGTGAAACACACACACATTTCCCACCGCTTCTGTCTTTTATTGGTTTTTGTAAAGCCACAGCACGACTGTCAGGACTCTATGGGTCTGTCTTATCATGGACATCTCATGTGTAATATTACTAATCTTTGAGCTAAAGCTAATTTATATTATTATAATTTGGAAATCAGTTAACAGACCAAGCCTACAGCCTCTCTTGCTCTTGAAAAACTTACACCGACGATTAAGGGACTTAAAATACTCTACCTTTGAGAAAATATGGAGATCTTTTATGGAGTTTCTAGAGGGGGAGAAATCTGCAGAAGCCTGTTTGCCTTGAATATGTGCTGATATCAAAATATATGTGCATTATTTTTGTTTAATTGATTTACTTATGCAGTATTTATATAGGTAAATTTTTTCTTTTGTCTCTTTCGTACTTAGTAATGTATGTATTGCTCTGTCAAAATGTAGTATAATTAGATGGCGCCTTGATGTGAATGTTCTTAAGTGCACACTCAAGTTGAGGTCATGTTGAGGTACATGTACTTTACTTGAGTGTTTCCATTTCCTGCGGCTTTATACTTCTACTCCTCTACAATTCAGATGCAAATATTGTACTTTTTACTCCACTACATCTATTTAATAACTTAAGTTACTTTGGAGATTTAGATTAATAATACAAAATCTAATCAACAAATAATTTATTATGTATTATTATAGGTTAAGATACAACTTTATTGATCCCTGTTTGTACTTAAAGTACATTTTGATGCTAGTATTTTTCTACTTTTACTTAAGTAAAAGTTTGAAACTTTTATTTGTAATGGAGTATTTATACACTGTGGTATTGCTACTTTTATTGAAGTGAAAAATCTGAGTACATCATCCACCACTGCTTAAAACCTGTATTACCTTCATACTCTGGCTATTCCCTGTATGTAATATACTAGTAATACCTGAAGTACCCATAACCAGACAACATATACAGTTGTTGTGGCATGTGCAAAGTCAAATTACTAATTTACTTTTTTCACTTTTTCTTAGTTTATCCTTATGCTACCATGGCTCTCGTTCATTTCTGTTGCTTAAGTTTATTAATTATCGCTCTCTTAATCATATTTTCATTAAAAACAAAAGCCACTTTCCACAATGGCATGAGGCAAAAACACATTTCTGTTGGACTTTGTATGTTTTTTTGGGGTATGGAGTCCAGTATGCGAGGAAATGAATGCACTATTTACATTGTCCCCCACCCTGCGGTATGAAAGGATGTGTTGAAGGGGAACAGGATATCCTGTGTGTAGGGGAGATAGGTCAGCGTGCAGCAGGATGTGGTTCAGGCCTGGTCCTGCTATCATCACCCAGCACTGTATCCATGATCAGGAACTGAAGCCATTTCAAGCCAGCGATAAATATTTAAAGGGCTGATGGATATGGGAGTAGCATTATGAGCATGAATTAAATCTGTTGTCTGTTTTTCTAAGATTCGTAATTTTACTTGTACATATTTTACACATTTTATATCGTTAAGTAACCAGATGTTTATTCAAAAGCAGCTTATTTTATGTAATTTAATTAAATGATGCTTCAGTGCTTCCCCGTGTTTTTCCTGCACTCTTTGTGATATTGGTTACTTGTAATTTTGGCCATCGTGACAATTATGTTAATTCTACAGTCGCAGGGTTTAAATTGCCTTGAATAAATCCATAAATCCATAAAATGTAGAAAGCTCCTCTTTCTTCTGCGTCGGCTTGGCAGCCACTAACTGCTTGCTCAGGATAATAAGAAAGGAAAAGGAGGGAGACAAAAGAATAAATGAAGGTGTGGGAGGATTTAATTTAGCATTTATGTGCTGTATGTTGTGTCTTCTATGTAGTCAGACTGGACGCAGAGTTGAGCAGATGCGGTCTCTGTTGGGCTCCGGATGCGTGTGTGTTTATATGCTCCTACATGACATCACAGCGCCCACCAGGCTCTGTGAGACAGGAGGCCGTCAGATGACTTGCCATCTGATGTAGGGTCATTGATCTGTTCATTTCTTACATCTTACGGTTCCTCTCTCTCTCTCTCTCTCTCTCTGATGTTTTGGTGGTTCATGCCAGAACCCTGAGCCTGTTTGACGTCATTCATGAATCACTGGGGGGTCACTGCTGCCGCTGGCTCGCCGCCCAACAGATTGTTTCCATAGTGGGGAATCAGAGGGACTCCTGGGAGGTCATCATGTCTTACAGCCACAGTCAACATATGAACAAATTATGTCATATGTTGCTGGGTATTTGGCTTGAGTCTGTTATATGAAGCATACAAACTATGCTATAACCTTTCATATAATGGCTTTAATGTGCAGTAGACTGTGGAGTGTTATTATTATTATGAGTCACTTTCCGCAATTTTGTACTAAAATACAATCTGGACTGATGTGTTCTTTACTGTGGAGCCAGGTTAATGTTTTATCTCTTACAATCAATGAAAAATTAATCTGATCTGAATGGGGTTAAAGCCCCTGAAATATTTTTTGAATAACAATGTATCAAATGACAATGTGAAAGGGGTTCCTCGTAGTCATGAACCTACAGAGAATATAACCCAAATCTGCACTTCCCCTCGGTTTTATCGAGTTTTAAAGTGAGTTTCAGCTCATTGTTATAGCGGCTGGTCCGCAACTTTAGTGTCTTGGTTCACTCTCACAGCTTTAAGCATAATTTTTGGCCACAGCAGGAGGCAGTTTTCAATGAAAAGGCTCTAAAAAGCCAATCTACACTACCTGCTCAGCACCAAACAGCAAACACACAGTTGGGTATGGTAGAGACCAAAAACAGAGCTAAAAGAAAGTGAATATTGGACTCACATTCTCCAGGAGGCCAGAAACACGACTCCAAATGAATGGCGATGTTACGTAACTGCTTAATGTGTGAATAAGCTTGCTAACAAGTTCGCCATATCAACTTATACGTCAACGTTGTGTTCACATTTTGTATCTGTTGCCCCCCAAAAAGTGGCCAAAAATCGGTTATTGCAGGTTTAAAGACTAATGACTAAATAGGCAATAATGAAACTCACAGTTCAGGCATTTTCCATTAGGAGCTTAAAGGTGCTAAATGGTGAGATTGGGAGCATTTCACAGCTGAGCCAGCGGCTCGCAGCTAACGGTGCTAACAGCGCTAACATTGAAAACAACGGTAACAGTGCTGACAGAGCTAACAGTGTTAACCTGGGGGGAAATGGAGGGTGGGTGCTACGCTGCCGCGACAGCGCCGTCGGTCGCAACGGTGTTATCAGCTGTTATCGTATGAGAGCAGTGCAGAGCGGCGGCTGTTGGCTAGCCAATGGGGCACGCTCACATGCACAAACATGCAGTAAAAGCACGCACAGCCGGCCCAGCTATGTCAACGATATGCCACTACATCTTTACATAGAAAATAGTTGTTAATGCTCTGGATATCATACAGGGAACCTTTCACTGTCAACAAACTCAGCTAATCAGCTCCAACAGGACTGTGTGGATGTGCTTTGATCACATTTTACATTTATGCACTGTATGATGTAATGTATTTTGTCGTACCTATTGTTGCTGTTGTGATTAAATGCTGTCTTGTTATGTGTTGGATGCTGCTATTTGACCCTGTTTTGGCTAGATCTCACTTGTAAAAGAGGTTTTAATCTCAGTGTCACTTCCTAGTTAAATAAAGGTTATATATATATATATATTTATATCACAACTGTCATCTGATTTTGATTCAGAATCTGCTAAATCCTGATGAGTACACGAAAATAAATCACAAGTGAAATAACCAAAACTATTCTAACTTTTGTGGGATATTTTGTTTACATTACGGACCCTATCACTTATAGTAAGAGAAGCTGATTGAGAAAATGGGTTTCAAGGGCCTTTAATATAAGTTTATGGGTAGTAACATTTTGTTTAATTTCTCTCTGTGCACGTCTTACCTTCTGTTTTCCTGTCTCCATCCAGGCTCCCTGACTGTGGGTCTGGTCCGGCAGTGCCAGACCATCCACGGCCGAGACCGGACCTGCATCCCCCCGCAGCTGCCCCCAGAGTGGATCACCACGCTCTTCTTCATCATCCTGGGCATCATCTCCCTCACCGTCACCTGTGGTCTGCTGGTGATGTCACGCTGGCGCCGCGAGGCCGCCCGATACGCCCGGTGGATCGCCTTCGCAGGGAGTAGGTGGCATCCTCTTTCATCATAACCAGCTCTCCTTGAATCAATAGTGTCAAATTTCACATGGCAAAATGTTTATATTAATACACCATGCCCATGCAGTTTCCAATCCACACTAAATATATATAGACAGAAATGATTTTTTTCTCTTATCAAATGACATTCCAGGGTCAAGGACAACAGGAAGTGGTAAAGTTGAGAGCAAAACACAAGCAGTCTCCTAAACAGCAAATATCCTGCTTTAGAAAACTGGCATTATATCTTTTGCGTGTTTTTCCTGTAAAGCATCAGCGACCTTGGTAAACATAATTGTTCTGTGTCCAGTTTGCAGCTGTTATATAACAGGATTTATGATTATATATCGTTGCAAGGTTGCTTTAATATCACTTAAACCTTTTAGCTTTAAAGTAGCACATCAGGGAATGAAATGAACTGCAGGTGGAGGCAAAACTGCATATTTTATATATTATAAAATGCCTGTGTAAGTAAGAGATGCTACTAGAGAATGTCCTGTGAAATAAATGTGGCTTACCTCGACATCAGCTTTTAGTCTGGTAATTATGTACATCTTGACAAAGTGACTGCAGAGGAGCTCTAATTGATGGGTCGCTTTCTATTTTTACAGGAAAGAGACAGAGTTTGTCTATTAGAGAGGACCAGAGCAGGAGCTGCACTTCACTCGGCTCTAAATATGGAAAAACATTATGAAGCAGGTTCTCGCGAGTAGACCATCGGTACTGGGGGGCAGCTTTTAGTCACACATTATAATGAATGAATGAAAGCTTCATTAAAAACTGGTAAAGACGTGTTTTGAAGTTGACATGAAAAAACAAATATGTAATGATGAACCAAGAGTTGAGCAGTGTTTCTTTTTGTCAGATGAACTCTAGCACCCTGTGATATTTATTACAACCATTTATCCGTTACTTTTAGCTAACTATTTCAACACGTCCTTTTAGCTATCTGTTTTAGCCATTTATTCATTCCTTTAAGCGAACTAGCTGTTTATCTATTACATGTAGCAATCTGTTTTAACCATTTTATTCATTACTTCAAGCTAATTTGCCATTTAGGCATTAGTTTGAGCTAATTCACCATTTAATAGGCTACATTTAGCTAACCATTAATCCAATACGATTAGTTAATTCACTATTATACCATTACTTTTCGCCAATTATACATTCCGTTAAGCTATTTTTTTAGCTTTATCTATTTCAACCATCTATCCGTTAGCTAACTATTTGAAGTGTTTTTCCATTACTTTTAGCTAACTGTTATCTGCTGGCTTGCTAACTACTTTTCATGCAGTCTTAATGTGGTATTCAGTTGTTACAGCTGGCCTAATATTTGGACATATTTGTTTTTCAAATATGTCGAGCTACAGTACTCTACAACCTCTCCTCATTCTCTCTGGTAACTGCAGAAGTACCCCTCGTTGGGAAACGCTGGACTAGACGCGAAGTTAAAGTGTAACTCCACTCACTCCATTATTTTGAAAAATGCTAAAAAACATGGGCAAAGGGGCACAGAGGGGTGACAGGGCGGTCTCTGAGTGGTAACGTACGTTTCATGACAAAGATAAGTCCCAACTGGTCAACAATGTCAGTATTGGCCTTGCAAGGATTTGGGCTGATTTAAAGAGGACCTATTATGCACATTTTCAGGTGCGTACTTGTATTTTGGGTTTCTACTAGAACATGTTTACATGCTTCAATGTTCAAAAAACAATTTACTTTTCTCATACCGGCTGTACTGCATCACCTCTTTCCGCCCTCTGTCTGAAATGCTCTGCTTGAGACAGACGGTGAAACAGAGAAAAAGCCGTGTCTGCTCTGATTGGTCAGCCGGCCCACTCTGTTGTGATTGGTCAACCGGAACAAACTCCTCGGACTCCGCTCCAGCTCCGCTTTAACTAGCTTTGTTTGAGGGCGTGCCAAAAATAGCCGCTAGGCAGGTGTTATGCAAATGTGTTACTTGGTGACATCACCACGTTACGGAAGAAAAGGCTGGACTTCAAGGCAAGGCGTTTCAGGCAGTTCAGGAGCAGTGTTTCTGTTTTTGCCGTGGACTTTGGGCTTTGTAACTTTGCAGACCTTTTACATGCACAAAAAACGAAATAACACACTAAAGGAAAGAGGGAAAGCACAAAAGTACAATAGGTCCTCTTTAAAACAGTAGATGGCGTGTTGAGACATTTTCAACCCATGAAATGCAGATTCTTATAAATTTGGTAAAAGAAAGTCAATATTAACACCAGCATTGATGTGTTTCATCACAGTACAGTCATATCATATAGTTTATAGCTCAAAAAACACATTGAAGTGTGCAGTACCTCTTTAATCTTCTTTCTGTCCCTCTGTTTTGTCCTCTGTCACAGTGGTCCTGTTCTGCATGGCTGCTCTTATATTCCCCATCGGCTTCTACATCAACGAGGTTGGAGGACAGCCATATAAGCTCCCCAACAACACGGTGGTGGGCTCCTCCTACGTACTCTTTGTTCTGTCCATATTCTTCACCATTGTGGGACTGCTGTTTGCTGGGAAGGTATGCCTGCCCGGCTGACTTCCTCCTCTTTTTGTATCTTTGGAGAAACACCACCATTGGAGGCATATTTTGTTTGAATTGACTCTTCAGTTGGAAGGTATTGTTGAAGTAGAACAAAACTGAGAAGCACCTGTTTGCGTTTCCCCCTTTGGATGAATTGTCACGGGAGCCGAAATCATCGTGTTTCCATCCGTCCATCTGTTTGTTCAGAGACTGAGCTGGCGCAGAGAGCTCTGAAATGGCCTCCATCATCGTCCATCAACATGTTGGAAATGGATTCAAACATCAGGACTTTCAAGGGAGCCCTGTGGTGTTATCCACCATCTTAAGAGTTAATGACAGATAATCCTTGTTCTTCTCACTCCATCAACCAAGATGCACAGACTGATACGTCAGGCCCGATACCGGCCAAAGCACCAAATATCGGACAGTCACCTCCAGTATGATGGAGGCTCTTCCCTGATCACAGCTGTAATATACACAATGAAGTTCCACTTTCTAGGCACATTATTATTTATTTAATTGTTCGGTTTCTCTTTTTGTAAAGGTATTTCTTTAATGTATCCCAGAGTTTCCCTGCCATTAATATGTGTGGTGGATCACTTTGCCTTAAAGAGCTATTAACCTTAAAATAACTATGATAATTGTTGAGTTAGTGTCGTTGGATCAATTATAAAATTCTGGATACATGAAATGATTTAGCTTAAAATGTTAGAACTGGAATTTAAAATGGGCTATCAGGCAACATCTGTCCAAATGATGATCATAATGGGGGTGAGTAATGTAAAGTCGTATCCATGGATGAGCTGGTCTCTACGATGCAGATCAGCGGTGAGCAGCAGGTCAAACCTGTTCTGGTCTCTCTATCACAGCTTTGTTAACTTTAGTGATGTAGTGAATGTATTATTCGCCTGTCGTTTAAACACTGTATGAAGAAATGACTGAATCTATGACTAGTTTGTTTTGTATATTTGAGACGTTGACGCCGACTTCATATCTGTCTAAATGAACAGACAGCCAGTCTGTGGCATTACCTACATGCACTGTGATGTTCTTGAATGAGCATGGAAGATCTCATCTCATTAAAAATGACTCATTGGAACACTGATTGTCTCAATTAGTTGGAACAATTTCTTTTTAGAAGACCATGTTGCTGTAATCATTTGCAATCTGGAACAGTTTACAGTGAGAAGGCCAGACGCAGACGAGCTAGCAGCAGTTAAAGAGGACTTATTATGCTTTTGTGCTTTTTCCCTTTTCTTTAGTGTGTTATATAGCTTTCTTGTACATGTAAAAAGTCCACGCCAAAGGGAGTTACTCTCCCCCACAGAAACACTGCTCCTGAACTGCCTGAAACTCCTTGCCCTTTTCTTCCGTAACGTGGTGATGTCACCAAGTAGCGCATAAAACTTAAACTCGATTATAATAGACATATACATTCAGGTACATACATGAAATTTGGCTTGTGCATTTAACCCACCCTAGGCATTTAGGAGCAGTGGGCTACCCGGGCAGCAACTTTGGGTTCAGTGTCTTGCTCAAGGACATTTTCGACGTGGACAGTAAGAGCCGGCGATCAAACCGCCAAACTTGTGGTTGAAGGACAACCCGTTCTACCCACTGAGCTACAGCCGCCCCCAGCATATTTGTGTAATACCTGCCTAGTGGCTAGTTTGAAACGCCCTCAAACAAAACTAGTTAGAGCGGAGCTGGAGCGAAGTCAGAAGAGTTTGATTCTGTTGACCAATCAGAGCAGATGGGGCTTTTTGGGAAGGGGGGTGGGGAGCATTTCAGACAGAGGTGAAAAGAGGTGCTGCAACACAGCCGATATGTGACAAATACGGTGTTTTTTTAACATTAAAGCATGTAAACATGTTCTGGTAGAAACACTCCAAAAAAATATGCACCTCAAGGAGTCAGAGTTGCGTACATCACACGTTTTTTTTGTTAATTCAAAGTGACAGTATTTTTGAAAGCCAACATATAGCCGCGGTTTGGTGAAAAACCTATTGCTATGTTTTGGTGATTTTAATTTTCTTAAAACTTAGGCTGAAGGATTTTGTTTTGGGTTGGCTCATAAAACGTTTCCACAGTTAATTTAATATCATTAGAGGTAAAGAAGAAAAAGAATTGCACACTTTTTGTTAAAATTTTAGATTTTGCAGAAACATGAAGTTCATCTGATGGCTAAATTTAATCTTCAGTTTTCTGCAGATGCTTCTGCAGTGAAGCTGAGCTCGTTTTTGAGCAGAATCTCACACCCACTTTCTATCCTTTGTGTGGATGCACAGGATGTTTAGGTTGCCATAGGAACGTCTCAAAAAAGAATTTGGTGATGTGCGTATGTGTCTTTCTGTAAAGATCCAGTCAGCTAATGGGTGACAGCAGCAGGAATCCACTTGTCTCAATCTGCCCTCTACTGCTGCCTAAAGTGAAGAATACAAACTGCCTCTGACCTTCAAATCAAATCTCCCAGTCACAAGTGCTGCTATTCTAAGCCCTGAAAATATTGTCTACGTTTTTCCTATCATGTCCTTTTTGTTGAGGAAAGAGAAACTGTGGTTCTGATAACATAAAGTGATGAGTGTCTTCTCTCTCTCCATGGTGAAACAACTTTAAGTAACCAACAATGGCATCCTTGCAGAGGGAAATACATTCGAGACAGATGAAATTCTTTTCGGATGGGTTTTATCAGACGCTGCTTCACGTTCCACGAGCTACTGTAGGTCTGAACTTGGAAAAATTGCTTTTACATTTGAGTGCTCCTGACTCCTGGAACAAAATACAGCATCAATCCACTTATACCTTTTGGACATTTTTGAAATTTGATCTTAAATCTACTTCTACTTGTAATTGTTTCACATAACTTTTATTTTACAGTTTTAATACATCTGTCAAATCATCTATCTTAATTACAAAAAAATTTTTTTACATACTGTACTTTCTTTTACATCTTAAAAAACAAATGTATCTATCAAATTATTTTAAAGGCTTTTACTCTTTTTATAATGACATTGTCTCTTATCTGTTTGTATATCTCCCTCTTGTTGTTTTGTTTTCCTTTTCTTGGTTTTTGTAATTGACTCGATGTCATTGTAAAAAATGTAAAACCCCCAGTATGATACAGATACTGTTATGCATCATACCCATATAGCACTGAAGGACCATGGCAACAGTTATGACTCTGAGGATAAAATGGTAAGATCAATGGGTTCAAAATACAGACAGTAAGTCGTTGCAGTAGTGTAACATTTTTAAAGCTGCAGTCTCATGGAACAAATATTTATAACACATTTTCCATAGAAAAAGATGTAACTAACATGTCATTATATATACAACACTTTTAGGTTTGACTTATGGTGTTATAACACTGTAAACATTCAAAAGCAACAAACAGATACAGCTTACATCAAGTTAAGATTACATATAGACAATATGAAATGTTGTGAGAATAAAACATCTTAAGTAACGTGAAATGATTTTAAATTGTGAGCTCTTCAGTTTAGTTTGGCACGGATTACATTTCTACAGTATGAGGTGCACGGACAGCAGATAACATGGAGCCACCTCAATACAGACCACAAGAGGGCGCAATTGGTCAAATTTAACTCTTGAGTAGTCCACCACTTTATTTACTCTAAGGGGATTAAACTAATAAAAACCCCTTTTAAAACAGTCATAAACATTCTTTAGTTCAACACTTTGTATTTTGTGAAAGCCTTAAATGGTGTCCAGCTATTGTTTTGTTACCTTGTCCTAAGGCAGAAGAACCACATGCCAGCAACACATGCAGCTCAGTACAGTTCAATCCTCCATCCTGAAGGTTTTGGATCCAACGTGGAGGCTTGTGTCACGCAGCTTGATCATGCGTGCGGCCACGAGCAGCAGCACGCCGGTGAGGAGCTCCAGGCCGTAGGAGAGCCAGGCCAGACCCAGAGACCAGCCGAAGGAGGTGTGAATATAGGACAGACCCTCGGGCCCCACCAGCCTCTCCGTCTCAGCCAGGGCCTGGTTCGAGTAAATGATGTAGAGGGTCACGCCACACAGGGTCAGCAGACCTGGAGAGACACATCACACACACACACACACACACATACACAGAAAAAAAAGAGTTAAATCAGTGCTTTCATTATCTTGGCCATCTGTTCATTGACAAAAGTCTTAGATATATTTGTGTTTACAGGCAAAAACACTCAAGCTGGCATTGTACTCTGGCAATTATAAAGCGGAAATCCGTACTAGTCACCAGTTCCATGCAGAGAGCTCATCAATAACACCAGTAATAACATCATGCCATTAGCTACCCAAATACCTCAAACTGTGAGAGACAGGAAATACACTGACGCATGTGTTCTGGTCATGAGAGACAACTGAGACACATACACAGTCCTCACAAGTTTCAAAAGTGTTGCTATTGGAAACCATTTTAATTTTCCGAGGGCTTGCTACTGGTTTTAAGAGGATGCAAGTGGAGCGCAGAGGTTTCCCAGGGCGGGACTAATAATCGTTTTATTACAATTACACCCCGAGGTGCTGCGGGCTCAGAGAGCGAGGAAGCTGCTTCTGATGTCTCATTTTTATGCAGAGGAACACAAACAGGAGAGACGGACTAGAAATGGCCTCACATATTGTACAAGTAGAAAGGACAACTATTACTAACACTACTACTACTACTACTACTACAGCTGAAAAAGAAAAGTCAATTTATTGATTAGTGGATCTACAGGTTGTTATCAGCAACAATTTTGACAATTGATAAATTGTTAAAATCATTTTTTGAGTAAAAATAAGATAAGATTCACTGGTACTTGCTTCTCGAATGTGAAGATTTGTATCTTCTGTTTCAGCAGACTGAATATCTGAGGTTTTGGACGTCAGTTTGGGCTCTGGGAAATTACGGTGGGTATTTTTAGCTAGGGATCTGCCTGTCCACTACTTTGGTCCAGACTCAAATATCCACAACAATCGGATGGTAAAAACAAAAACAAAAAGACATTCATGGTCCCCAGAGGATGAATCCTGATGACTTTGGTGATCCCCTGACTTTTCCTCCAGCGCCACCATGAGGTTGCCATTTATGGTTTTGGAGTGAAATATCAACAGCTATTGGATGGATTGCCATGACATTTGGTGCATGTTACCATTTATGTTCCCCACACGGGAGAAATACGTTTCTGTGACTTCCCTAACTTTTGCTCTGGCGCCATCATCAGGTCAAAATTTCAATTGGTCCAATACTTGTGTTTATGATCAATACCTGAAAATCTAAAGACACTCCCGTGTACTGTATAGCGCTTAGGGCTGCAACTAACCGTTATTTTCATTGTTGATTATTTGTTTGATTACTCGATTAGTTGATTGGTCTATAAAATGTCAGAAAGAGGCAAAAAATGTTGATCAGTGTTTCCCAAAGCCCAAGACGACGTCCTCCTCAAATGTCTTGATTTGTCCACAACTGAAAGAGATTCAGTTTACTGTCATGGAGGAGTAAAGAAACCAGAAAATATTCACATTTAAGAAGATGGAATCAGAGAATTTAGACTTTTTTTTCTTGAAATATTCACTCAAACTGATTTATACATTTTTAAAATAGTTGGTATTTAATTTAATATCTGAGAACTCATCAATAAATCGATTAATTGCTGCAGCTCTAATAGCGGTAATTAGCAAATGTTAGCATGCTTAGTCACAATAGCGTTTCCGATTTTCAGGCACTAATGGGCAGGCAATAATGTTTTATGGATCAGCTTCACAATAATAAGGCTGTCATATTATGTACTTCTGCTGGAGTGTCTGGATCAGTGTTTTTAACATGGAGGCACCTTGTAAATGTTCTCATTTCAGAGGAAACCTTCGTCAGAATGTCAATTACCCTGAAACTGAAATACTAGAGAAGCAGAGGAATGGCCCTGCAGGGAACCCACACAAATCCCCATTAGGCTGTTTAATGGTTGGTGAGGAAAGAAGCTGCGATATTACAACAAAGACGGAACACAGCAATTAACAGAGGAGTCTAATTTTATATTTATACATATGAGTGTATGTAGTACATACTATACGTATACACACAGTCTTGTAATAAGGCATGATCTCACTCTCACACTCTCACTTTTGGTGTTAACACACATTTCCTGTTTGCGTTGGGGGGGGGTTTATTAACATAATACATGTCAACTGAGAATGCACAGGTATTCAACTTTAATTAAATACTTGTAACAGAATGTAATTAATTAATAAATATAATTTTGAGAGCAGAAGAAGGCTGAAAAACAAATGGGTCAAAGGCAAATTTGGGGGACAACAAAGACAAAGAAATAGCTGGTTTAGAGGCTGGGGAGGCGGGGATAATTCAAAAGACAGACAGTCAACAAGTTCACAAGACAACTCCAATCTAATTCGAGGCGTTATTCCATTCCACACACACTGCCATGTGCTGCTTATTAAAAGGGAGAACATTAAGAGTCTATTTAAGTAAGTGTTTCTCCATCACAAGGTCCTCTTTATAGAGGTCATAAGGCATTGGCAGGAGAGGACCAAAGAGCTACGTTTATGTACACATGAATAACTTGATTACTGTAAATAGCCAATTAACATAATAGCGTTTACATGGTTAAAAGTAATCTAACCCAATAACCCTTATTTATGTAATCTGTTTGAAAGTAAAATAGTGATCAAATCGGATGTGTGGTAGGCAGCGTGCAGGAAGCGGTAGGTAAAAGAGAGTTTGTTTCTGTTGTTCATTTTATTTTACCTTTATTTAAATCAGGACATCCAATAAGATTGAATCTTTCGAATCAATAAGACCTTTTACCAAAAGCAGTTGCATGTAGTTTTAGTTGTGATTCAAACATCATATTTATTTTTTTGCCAAAAACCATTACCATTTTATAACCACCAGCTATGGCTCCATTTTTCTTTTTTAAATTAGAAACACTCATCTGTTTATTCTGTCACCTTTGTGGCACAGACTCAAAACACACACCGAAAGAAACACGACTCTGGTGTGTAACTATATATCAAGTTTAATTTGAAAGACTGATAAGTAATCCAGTTGTGTTAACTAAATAAAGACCTATTCTGACTCCGACCTTGATTTAGATCAGATAACCAGGTTAAAGGCGTTACATGGCAGTTTTTGGCAATTTCTTAATGTCTTAATCTTGTTAGGCTTTTTTTTTTTTTTTTCAGTTAGCGGCATTTTCTGTCAGTTCTTTCAGATGTGTGGCGTCTTCATTTCCTCAGCTTTAGCTCAAACGCCTTTTCATGTTAAACAGGTCATCAGGGTGAGTGCTGGGACGGGAACTTATCCATTTGAACAACGAAAGACACTAAGACGTTACATCATGTAGCTTTAAAGATCATTTTATGGTTTTGGCATGCGCGGCAGTAACAGTAAAAAGTTAATTCCTGTTAGTTTAGTATTTGCACAGAATCAACAACTATTAAAATACATTTAGATTATTAGATTAGATTAGATTTTTATTCTCCTGCAGTATAGCTGCCGATCAAAGCAGTAGCACATTAGCACAGAAGTTGATGTATGAAAAGAGAGCAACCGCCTCAAAATACATAAGAGTTTGCTGTAATATTCTCCACATCTCCATATATTACTGTTGCTTACCTACATATTGGAGAGCTATGTCTCCTTCATGTCCTTTATTTTTTAAATAGTATTTAATTCATAGCTTTTTTAAAACTGTTGTTGAGTTAGTCAACTTCTATATTATCCTTGTTTTAGTGGAGTGAAAGGAGCAGTAGTGTTACAATACGATCATATCATCGTTATTATAAAAATATGTATTCACAAAAAAAGTATTGATACCAAACATTATAATTGAAAATTAAAAAAATATATATATTTGTTAAATTTCTTGCTATACACATGAAAAATGTTGAATGTTGAGACGCACAACAGTTGAACAGAGTTTCCGCCATTGATCATCATTTCATTTTGCCATATGGATCAACTAAAAAAAAGAATTGTGATGATGATTTTAACCTCGTCACCAACTACCCTTTTCGTTTACAGTATAAAAAACTTCTTAAAAGACATAAATATTCAGTATATCGCTTGTCTGTTTAGTTGCACTGCATATATTCTACATGAACCACCAAGTTGACGTCCCAGGATGTGCAAGGTTTCAAGAGGCCTCATCAAGTGTCATCTTCAAATGTCCCACACAAACAATGTGAAATTAAAGACGGTATGAAATGAAATACAGAACATTAGAATGACGCAAATTTGGTCTGCAAATCGTTTTCGAAGCAAATTCATTTCACCGTTGTGCCTCCCCAAGGACCAATAAAAGCTCTCATAACCCATCCGACAGAGTACAGGATGAAGCCTTCTGATGTAACAGAAGGAAGAGCTGCTGCTGCTGCTGCTGCTGCTACTTCTACACACACACACACACACACACACACACACACACACACACACACACACACACACACCTGCCAGTTCATGCATACTTAACCAATATGGCCAAATCAAACAGCCAATCAGTCTTGGGCAGTAATAAACTTCAGTCCCAGCCACATGAGGTCAGTAACTATGAGCGAGGTCAATTTCAGCCCTGAGGCGCTGCACATAAAGTGTTCCCGTCTGCACAAATTAACCACATGGCCTTGCTTTACTGCCACACTCTCCAGCCATATATATTCCACCAAACCCGCCACAGATTTCTAGTGTTTTCCACTTCCGCCTGTAATATCATCAGTGCATTAAATGCTTTATGAATGGAGAGTGCGACCGGAAATCAACACCACATTAATTGGGGGCATTTTCTAATCCAAATAAAAAAAAAAAAAAGAAAAGTTATCCGTTCTGTGCTCTTTTAATCCAATTATTAATCATTCTGCTTCTGTGTTTATTGATTTATCTATTTGTTTATTTGCAAGGGAGATGTACAGAGAAACATTGACAGTTGCGGAAGCAGTGTCCCGATGTACTGTACACGTGTAGCTAAAGATAAGTAAGGGATAACGTACAGCGAGCCGGTCATTGTTGTGAATTATTACACGGCTTTGTTGAATACTGTGCGGCACCCCTCCGCTTTGTGTCGCTCTGTCAGGGTTTATTTCACAACAATGACCCGCCAGCTGTACATTATCCCGCTTATTACACAGCTACTTACTTAAGAAATCAATCATTTGAAACAAAAACCGTCCACCAGAGTACGACATTGACTACTTATGCCTTGGTGGGCAATGATAGTTTGAATAATCATTCAAATTGTAAGTTACAGTTTCCATCAGAACAACTAAAACATCAAATGAATAACAAAATACTTACAAAAAGGGACCTTGCTGTTATTTGTAGGTCATATTATATTAATAAACTGTGTTTCAATGAGCATATTCTTTGACTTAAATGTTTTGTGCGACAAAAACAAACTTTAAGAATGATAGTTTACAATGTATTTACATTTTTTAAAGCAGTTGGAGCAATTTTCCATTAACAGGCACCACTCCCACACTAAATGTATATAAGGAAAATGCTGTTTACAATTGGGGGGAAAAAAGTGTGAAGGCATTGCACAAAGATGAAGTGCAACACTTCTGAGGTACCTGTTCCTCACCGCACACAGCCATTTGAGTGAAATGATCTTCAACAACGTGTGTCGCAACAATTGACTCCTTTTATACCACCACCTAATGGCTCCGGCTTTATTTAACACCGAGGTTAATGGTCCAAAGCAGAATTGCGTTGATGTGTACCTCTCTCTCTTTTGCATTTACTGTGCTGTAGTTTTATATATGTCATTTTTATTAACAACATCTTATTCAACTTGGTGGCAATAATGTCTAATTTCAATGTTTCAACCATGAATGAATCTTAAATGTGATAAAAGCGGCATTGTCGTCTGGATAGAAGACACAAGCACAGTAGCTGTGAGAGAGCATTGTTAATACTGGGTAGATGGGAAGTCCCTACTCTTTTATCTTTTGAAACTATTTGAAGAATTGCTAGTATTAATAGTAGCACTGATTCATCTCGGTGCATGAGTGCCACTGGGCATTGTGGTTTTTGAATAGCTACTAAAATATCTTACTGGGTGCACACAATAACACGTCTTCAGCTACTGCAGCACTAGAGCTGAAGACTGATACCACTGGGTGAAGGAACTGAACCTCAACTTACTGCAGGTGAGGAAATAGGAGGCCGTGCCGGTGAGGAGGAAGGGGCTGCGAGCCAGTGAGCTGACCAATCCACAGATGCCACCAAACAGCAGCATGACCAGGCTGAAGGGGAGCACCACCACTATTGCACTGTGCATGCCTGCACAAAAAACACAGATGGATATGGAGCATGTGTACACTGTTAAGAATTTCCCAGTAAAATAACAGTAAAGAACTGGCAGCAGGGTTGCCTTTATGTTACTGTAAAATTAACATCATTATACTGTCGCTGAAATTTACACCTTTGTACCTGTTGATGAAAAATACAGTTTGAACTGTTTTTTTTAAATTAATTTCACAGTATTTTACAGTTAATTTACTGTTTAAAGATACATTATATAGCTGTTTTTCACCTTTCTTTTACATTATCTTACTGATAATGCACTATTTAGGTTGTATTTTTTACATACATTTTAATAAACATTATTTTTTGCCTATAGATGAATAGACTTAGCAGGTTACAGACATAGGAATAGTCACACTAAATACAATTAAAGGCACTTGTTAGGAAAAAGGCTATAATAGACTTGTTGACACTTTTCCCAAAATGCATGTCTATAGCTGGCTACAAGCACAGAATGTAAACCATAACAACATGTGAGTGAAGAACCATAAAGCTAATTCACTGATTTTACAATCATGTACAATGTACAAGCCTCACATGTGCAGATCAGGTCCCAGAATAAAAAAAATACTGCATGAAATTGTTACTGATGATACTTTAGACAGTTGATCAGCAGTAAAGTGATGTTTTTTTAAGAATGCATTATAGTTCAGTTAAAAAACGGCCTATGAGCGTAATTTAACAGGTTTTCTTTTGTATTAACAGTAAAGCACTGTTTTTAGCAATAACAGGTTAATACTGTTGAAATCCTGCTGTAAATTAACAGCAATTGTTTACAGTGTAGAGTTATGGCTGTCTTGACAATGAAACTTCATTAGCAGAGCATATGTGTTATGATGAGCAAAAGAGGACTCACTCAGCATGCGCAGCTCAGTCTCAGAGTACCTGGAGTAGTCAGCTGTGAAAGAGCCAATAGAGTCTGCGTTCATCTTCCCACCTGGATGTCACAATTAAAAAAGCACCAAAGTTATGTAAATATCTGCAATTTCACTCCATCACTAATTATTATATTAAAGCACTGTATTCTCAATCATTATGAAAGTTATGGAAAAGTAGCCCACCTTCGTGGATGCTCCACAGTCCCGAGTGGGAGCTCATGTCCTCAAAGTCGCTCATGTTCAAAGGATTCATCTGGATGATGTACCAATACTCGGTTCCGAGGGAAGCCGCCAAAGACCCGAAGCTCAGAAGACCACAGATGCCGGCTGTGATCACCAGAGCGCCAAAGGTAACCTTCATCCTGCGTGGGGTGCGGGTTTTTAACTCGTGCGTAACGCGGGTTTTCTAGTGTTGATCCGGTCTTTCAAACGTGGATGCAATCATTACGAGATGCGCAATAAATCCCGACAATATTATGGTGATGTGCCCAAAAGCTGGTGGTTAAAATCTACAGGATGGAGATGGAGATGAACTTCTCCCTGACTGAATGACAGCTCCAGGAGGATAACAGCCTAACTGAGCAGCAGCAGCTTCTGTCTGGGAGGGACTTGAATTTATTCTGGAAGCGCACACGTTTACGCATGACATGGAGGGAGAAAATAAAGGAATATGGGGAGAGTCAGCTGTGGTTTAACAAAATAAGAGACAGAATAAGGATGCATACATCCTGCAAATCTTAAATGAGCACCACTGGACAGATCAGTTCAAGAATACCATCACCCAACAGTTTCATAGTACCGGTGACATTAGATAAAGCCAGATCTTTTGAGTATTTCCCTCTTGCTACACTGTAAAAAAATATATATTTTTTAAGAAATTTAAGAAATTTTACATTTTTTTGTCTGTATTTCAAAATGACAGAAAAAAATGTAAAAATTACTAATAATATGTAAATGGTCTTAGATTTACAGTATTTTTTGTAACCACAATTGTAATTATCTGTATTTAAGCTTTTCTTGATCATTTTTAAAGATAATTATTCTGTTTTTTTAGAGGTTTATGACTCTATTTTAACAATTAATTTATGTTAGAAGAGAAGGATTTAATGGAATTCTAAAAATACAGATTTTTTTTGCAAAACTTCTGAGAGTTAATGTAAATTTGGGCTTTTGCAACGTAAAATTACATGTTTCATTTGTGATTTATATGTAAATGGTCTTAGATTTACGGTGTATGACTATTCTAACAATAAATGTGTTAAAAGTAAAATATTTCTTGTAAAATTACAGTAATAAAGGCTAATTATATAAAGATAATTACTGTTTTGTTTTTTTTACAGTTTATTTATGTTAATTTTTTCAGTTTTTTTAACAGACATTTTCTGGCGCCCCTGCTGCCGGTAAATTTCCGTTATTTTACACTTTTTTACAGTGTAGTTTTCACACATCTTCAGACTCACCTGCTACACTTTAGCACAATTCCCATCAGAATATCCCCTCAAAAAAAAGTAAATAAACAAGAGTGGTAAATAGAAAGAATATATTTAATAAATGAATAAAAACAGATAAAATGACAAGAGAAAACATTAAAAGGTGACAGATAAACGGTGTCACAAAGAAGACATGAAGGAAACATGGAAATATATTCAGTGAGAAAACCAGTCAGCCAGCTACAATAAACCTCTCAAACACCACCCCCATCTCATTCATCTGCATCTATTATCGTGTCACTCTTCATCCATAGCTGTCTTGATGATATCTGCTCTTCTCAGTTTGGCTGCATCTTCGAACTTGGTGATGGCCTCGTTACAGGATTTGTTCTGCGAGTGGAGGAAATGAAATCAGGATCAGGATATTCGCAACATTTTGTAGACGTTAGTCATGAGGAAAAACAAAAGATCAGATTGGAAAAGTATGTTGGCGGTTACATAGTTTTATCTAAATTATGAATTGTGCATTGTGTTAGTCAGTCATTTGAAATGTAAGGAGTTCTCTTAAGGACGTACAATGATGAACTTGTGCCTCTCCTTCTGTAGTTTTAAGAATTCCTCCACGGTCAGCTCTTCTACTTTCTTCTTCAGGGTGATGAATTGGCAGGATGATGAATGAGATGCGTGCTCCTTTCTGGCAACAAAACAAAAGAACGATGAGGGGGAGACAAATATTTAATTTCAAGGACGTGCAAAATGTGCACACACACAGGGGAAAGGAATGGACATTGTACCACGCGAAATGGACATGAGCCTGACTGCATTGTTGTACTTTTTCTACATCACCCATGGGCATCATTTAAAGGGATTATGGATGTGGGAAACACCTGTACAGATTGTTTCAGTAAAGTTTCAGATGTCTACTGTGACTGTGATTTAAATCCATGGCATGTCATTTTCTAAACAGCTCTGTAACACTTCTATGATCAAAAATAATCTATTTCCTTAACGTTTCTGCTTTGAAATGTTTGTCTGTTTTCCAATACAAGTCTGCTTGCCGTGGAGAAAAGAGCTGGTAAACACCAACACTAAATTATCATATACACACCATACTGAGAAGTTCAACAACAGCGATTGGTGCCATATCAATGACCATGAATATAAAGCAAGTATTTACAGAGTTGAAGGTCTTAGTGATAACATTTGCCCACTGAATCAATTTTTTGACCATTTTTACCCTCTGAAATCTGTAGGATCGCCTGCGACCCCAACTGACTTTACTGTCTTTCTGGGTTTTAGAGCTAGAATGAAGCTACTGGTATCATATGAAACTAGAAAACCTAAGGAATCCATAATTTATGCTTGCTTGTCGGGGAAGGAGGCTAAATAACGCTCCAAAGTTAGACTAAATTTTAGCGAGGGAAAACTGGCATGGCCATTTTCACAGGGGTCCTTTGACCAGCGATCAAGTTGCCAGTTAGTGTAGAAAAAAATTAATGAACCTACATCTGTGCCAAATGTGTTGCTTTTATTGCAAAATGCACAATTGGTATGAATATTTCAACTTAGCTGCCCCACTATACCAGGCAGGGAGGGTCTTAAAAAAAGATACTATTGCGTTGCAATATGACAAATTAAGGGATCCAGTGTTTTTGGAGCTGGACCAATAATTTAAAAAAAGAAAAGGTTGCGGTATCTTTGCCTATGACCATTCTTTGTTAAATCCATGTCTCGCAAGCCCCTAACTTTTTGGAAGAGCAATATTAAATTGCTGGAGTGTTCCTTTATATTATATGCATATACTGAGCATTTATTTTACTTTACAACCTACTTTATTACTTTGCCATTTGTTTTTATAATTCTGTTGTGCCATTGCTGGTTGTGAGCAATTCATCTTTTTACCCTGCTGAGTCATATCACATTTGTTACTAAATCAACATATTTCTGTAGAGAATTAAACTAATTACAAAAATAAGATAAACCCAAATTGATAAGGAAATGAAGCTGCATAAATCTCCTGTCCTTTTATTTGCATTTCGGACCCATGAGCCTTGTAATGTGATTATCTTACTGTGGGTCATCCTCCGGCTCCCAGCCCTCCAGCTCTTTGAGGCAGAAGAAACACATGGCGATGTCTGGGCTGTTCTCTGAAGGGGTGTGAATGAAGCCAGCTTTGGCCATCTGGGGAAACGAACAACAAAACAGACCACATTTTAAATAAAGGATATTTTTTGTAGCTGTATTTAATGCTAAAATTTGACATAAAATTAATCAACAACCAATGTTTTGTTCAGTAAATATTTCACAAGCAAAAATGACCATAACTGATCAGATGAACATAAAATTAATTGTCAACTATTTTGATTAATTGATTTATTCATTTTCCAATCAAGACCCACAAAACAGTCTAGTTTCAGCTTTTCAAATGTGAAGAATTGCTGCTTTTCTCTGTTTTGAATACAGTAATTATATATTGAATGTTTTTGAGTTTTGCACTGCCTGTCAAGACAAATTGTCAGGTAATCGTGATGGGCATTTTTCACTATTTTCTGACATTGTATAGACCAAATGATTAGAGGAGATAAGACATTAATCCATAAAATGATGGGTATGTGCAGGCTCCAAAACGTCAGATGTTTTTCCCCCCCAGCTTTTTGGACGTGAGAATTTGCTGCTCTTTTCAGTTCTATATCATTGTAAACTGATTGTAAATATCTTTGGGTTTAGGAAATGTTGGACAAAACAAGCCATTTGAAGATGTCACATTGGGCCCTGGGAAATTGTGTTTCTTCACCATTTTCTGAAATGTGTGGACTAATAAATTACTTGAAAACATAACCAAGAAATTAGTCCATAATGAAAAGAATCATTAGTTGCAACCCTAGTTAGCTAGCTATGTATTTTTTATTTATTTAACCTGGTTAGTCCCATTTAGATTAAAAACCTCTTTTCCAAGGGAGACCTGGCCAAGACAGTCAGCAGAAAGAACACAAAGTTGCACACACATTGACACAAAGAGATAAAATACAATTCACAATGCACTAGAATTTGCATTAAAAGAGAACTATCTAAAGACGAAAAGGAACTTTTCTGTGAGTCAGCTGTACAACAAGGGGGCTAAAAACATTGGCATGCCATATTAACGTTAACTACAAACCTGCTGTGTCTGAGCTCCAAGGTATGCAGGTATTTCAGCAAAACCACATACATTTTTTTTAATATATATATTTTATTTTCAAATTTTTTAGTTAACCAAATATACAAAACACAAACTCACACAAACATGGCTCCAAATTCCCTCCCTAACCCACCCACATATAAACTGAAAAAGAACCATACTCAAAAGGAGTATAGGCTAGTTAACTATCAATTGAATTAAAAAGGATATAGAAAAAAACAAATTAAAAACACAAATAAAGAAATCATAAATAACGAGAAGCAGTGTTCTGACTTATTCAGATGACTAATGATGTAACAAAGTCTGATGTGATGTTATATCAAATCCGATATAGGTGTTGGTAAGGAGGTTAAATAGGGTTGCCAAATCTTCAGAGGTGTTGTATTCATTTCTGAGGGTATATGTGATCTTTTCAAGTGCAGCTGTTCATTTCTAAAAGCCATCTAGATATGAGGAGATGGGAATCAGACTTCCATGTAATTGCTATACACTTCCTGGCGATGCATTAAGCTATTTATAGTTTCTTAAAAAGGTGTACTAATGACTGAAATTCCCTTATAAGCACATTTGAGGATCCAATGGGAAGGTAAATCCTGTAAGTCTTGTCATAATGTCAGAGAAGTCCTGCCAAAAGATGTTAAGTTTTGTACATGACCAGGTGTAATAATGCAAAAACGAGCCCTCCTCTATACCACATCTAAAACACATGTTTGATATCTCAGGTCTGTATTTATATGCAATCTCTGTGTTGTGAAATAGAGTTGGTGAAGAAAGTTATAATAGATCAATCTGTATCTAGCATTAGTAGTGGCTGATTTAATGTTACATTTTACACTTAACATTACATTTGACCTAGTTAGTGTGAAATCATACAGAAACGTTTCAAACTCAACCTACAGATAGATAACACCCAAAGTTACAGCGTGTTTCATTGAAATATAAGCTAACTGCTGTTGTTGCTACCCAGCAACAGTCTAACCGTTTTAAACGGTTTTAACGGTCACTCACGTTCTCCGGAGTACACGAGCAGTCTTCGTCGAAAGGCCAGCCCGCGAAGGTTTTCAGTCTGTTCTCATAAAAGTACATTTTGATGTCCTCTTCGTTTAACGGCTCCATTTTTATTCGACGTTGAAATAGACGTCAATGACTTCAGCTTGAACTAGTTAGTGAGTTACCAACACCCTGAAGGAGCGAGAGGAGCTACAGGAGTCTGTTTTCAAATCTCCGAGACTGATCACTTCAACTGTTCTGATTGGCTGATGAAGATCACGTGGGTCCCGTATTTCTTCTTCGTGGATCCGCACCATGAAAAAAATACATAAGTGCGCATCCTAGTGTTGACCGGCGATAAGTATATATATAAGTATATATATAAGTATATATATTAATTTTGTTAGTGATATTGACTTATTATTATATATATATATATATATATACATATATATATATATATATATATATATTAAGCTTGTTAGTGATATTGACTTATTATATATATATATATATCTTAATCTTGTTAGTGATATTGACTTATATATATATATATATATATATATATATATTAATCTTGTTAGTGATATTGACTTATTATATATATATATATATATATATATATTAAGCTTGTTAGTGATATTGACTTATATATATATATATATATATATATATATATATATATATATATTAATCTTGTTAGTGATATTGACTTATTATATATATATATATATTAAGCTTGTTAGTGATATTGACTTATTATATATATATATATCTTAATCTTGTTAGTGATATTGACTTATTATATATATATATATATATATATATATTAAGCTTGTTAGTGATATTGACTTATTATATATATATATATATATATCTTAATCTTGTTAGTGATATTGACTTATTATATATATATATATATATATATATATATATATATCTTAATCTTGTTAGTGATATTGACTTATTATATATATATATATATATATATATATATATATATATTAATCTTGTTAGTGATATTGACTTATTATTATATATATATATATTAAGCTTGTTAGTGATATTGACTTATTATATATATATATATATTAAGCTTGTTAGTGATATTGACTTATTATATATAAATATATACATATCTTGTTTGTGATATTGACTTAATATATATATATATATATATTAATCTTGTTAGTGATATTGACTACAGAAATATTATATTTGGTTGCTATGACTACAGTGACAAAGACAGTAATGCATTTTTTCTTATTAATTTCATTTTAATTCTCGCGAAGTTCCACATTCCAAGTGTAAATTTACCCCAAAAAAAGCCTAATTTTGTTGTATTTATCAAAGAAATGGATCAATTTCTTCCTCACAAAATAAAAAAAACAACAAATGAAAACAATGAATGTATGCAACATCTTTAAAGTTTTTAAGTGAAATTATTGTCATAGTCTCGCGTGGTCTCTTTTTAATTTATTTTATTTTATGTTGGTTTTGTTTCATTTCTGTTGTCCTTTTATGTCTGGCACAGTTATTTGTTTATGTTTTTGCTATGTTTCTTCTGTGTGTAAATGTTTTTAATGTTTTTTGCTGTTACTATGGATACTGTCATTTTGAAATAAAAAAAAAAATTAAGACCACAGAGTATAACGCATGCGCAGTGTAGCTGATGACGCGCTGATGACGCGTGACCCCCCCTCCTTCCAGAGCAACGCTGCTTTTCCTGCTGTCGTAACCAAGACAACCACAGACTCATTCGGCTGAAAGTCGCAAGTTCGTTTGATCGGAGGAGTCGGTTCCTCTCCTCTCCTCTTCCTCCTCTCCCTCCCTCCCTCTCTCTCTCTCTCTCTCTCTCTCGCTCTCTCTCTCCTCTCCTCTCCTCTTTTCCCCGCAGATGTTCACTCTGCTTGTTGTTCCTCTGTCAGAGAGGAGGGAAGAGAAGGTGGAAGAGAGGCTCATGTTTCTCACATCTGACGTCACTCAGCTTTGTGCGCTGAGGAGACTACCTATGGCACATGCGCAGAGAATCTCATGATGTGACTTCGCATCACATCATGATGTGACGTCATCTGCTGCCTTTTATCATGACGTCATGGCTTTGATCTGGAACTCATATAGCAGCAGTAGAAAACGAAACTCGCGATACAACACAGTGCAAAAAGCAAATATAGACCAGCTGCTTTCCACACTTTTCATTTACAATGACTTTTAAGGAGAATATGATAATCAATATGCAGACAGAGTACAAACACATGACACCTCAGCTGAAGACAGCTCAGCTGCAGACAGACTCCCTGGATAGACACGACCTGCTGAACCTTTATAACAACTCGCAGACCGAAAACAAACGCCTGAGAGATCAGCTGGGGACATTGCAGATTAGGACACTTTACCTGGAACCAAATGACCGTTGTGACAATACGCAGACAGAGGACAAACACCGGAGAGCTCACCAGACGACACCTCAGGAGTGGACAGCCTACATGAAGGTAGCTCACCTGCTAAACCGGCGTAACAAATCGCTGACAGAGACCGAAGTCCTGAAAACTCAGCAGAGGACACCTGAGCAGATGACAGATTTCCTGGAAACAGCGAGGAGGAGTCTTCAGGGGAAGGATACATCGTCTACGACGCTCAATGACGCTCTATCTGGGGATGAGAGCTCCTTGAGGACTGCACCTGAGGATCAGAACCTCCCAGAGGCTCCAGCTGATGAGGGTCCGACCAGAAGTTGGTGGCCCGGCATTGCTAACGTTCTACGGAAAGTAGCTTGGTGTGCTGGCTTCGCCGCTGTGGGTGTAGTGGCCTATAGTGTGTGGCAGCATACAGGCGTATAATAACTCCTGTCTACAGACACAGTTTTGGAGGTGTTAGGGTGATAGACCTCACACCGCACAGGGTGATCACCTCATGCGACATGAGGTGTGGCGCCGTCACCTCGTGCGACGTGAGGTGTGGCGACGTGACCTCTTGCGACGTGAGGTGTGGCGCCGTCACCTCGTGCGACGTGAGGTGTGGCGATGTGACCTCGTGCGACGTGAGGTGTGGCGCCGTTACCTCGTGTGACGTGAGGTGTGGCGCCGTCACCTCGTGCGACGTGAGGTTTGGCGACGTGACCTCGTGCGACGTGAGTTGTGGCGCCGTCACCTCGTGCGACGTGAGGTGTGGCGCCTTCACCTCGTGCCCTAACCTCGTGCCCTAACCTCGTGCGACGTGAGGTGTGTCACCGTGACCTCGTGCGACGTGAGGTGTGTCACCGTGACCTCGTGCGACGTGAGGTGTAGCACTGTCACTTCATGCGATATGAAGTGTAGCAGAGTCACCTCATGGGATATGAAGTGTAGCACCGTCACCTCTTGCGATATGAGGTGTGTCCCCGTGACCTCATGCGATATGAAGTGTAGCACCGTCAACTCGTGCGATATGAGGTGTGTCCCCGTGACCTCATGCGATATGAAGTGTAGCACCGTCAACTCGTGCGATATGAGGTGTGTCCCCGTGACCTCATGCGATATGAAGTGTAGCACCGTCAACTCGTGCGATATGAGGTGTGTCCCCGTGACCTCATGCGATATGAAGTGTAGCATCGTCACCTCATGCGATATGAAGTGTAGCACCGTCAACTCGTGCGATATGAGGTGTGTCCCCGTGACCTCATGCGATATGAAGTGTAGCACCGTCAACTCGTGCGATATGAGGTGTGTCCCCGTGACCTCATGCGATATGAAGTGTAGCACCGTCACCTCATGTGATATGAGGTGTAGAGTTAGCATGTTCTCTCCGTGTCAGTGGGGTTTTTCTCCAGGTGTTCTGGTTTCCTCCGACGGTCCAAAGACATGCCTCATGACCTCTCGCATAACGTGAGCTGTGAAGGCTCAAATTCAGTGAGAGGTATTCAGAAAACACATTCTGAAAAATAAAAAAAACTATTAATAAAATAAAATAAAAAAATAATAATAATTTTGAGGGGGAATTTAATCTGCAAAATGAAATAAGAATTAAATAAGGAAAACTGAGTATCATGATAATGAGAAAAATAAAAAATGAAAAACAAAATGAACACTTTACTTTGTTTCACTTTATTTCTATTATTTTATGTCGGACAAGTAACAAATAAGTGAAAAACAAAACAAGAACTAGAAGTGCACTCGGAGAGCACAGACATCCGCCAAGGCAGGGTTTCATGTACGTCGTTGATTGTTGGAAAGAGTAACGACGACGGTTTAGGTGAGTTTTATTTTGTTTCTGTCCAGTATGAATGAAGGGTTTTACGATGCTCCGCTACCTACAGCTGATCTCAACATGAACAAAAATACACCTGGATGATGGCGCACTATTCTCATAATATTATTACTTTTTTCTCTTAAACTTCAGATTTATTCTCATATTACTACTTTTTTTCTCTTAAACTTCTGACTTTATTTTCATAATTTACAAACATTAAAGGTCTCATATTATGCTCATTTCCAGGTTCATAGATGTATTTTAATGTTGCACTAGAACATGTTTACATGCTGCAATGTTCAAAAAACCCTTTATTCTTCTCATACTGCAGCCTGAGTCTGCCTGCCTCAGAGCCTAATTCAGCCTCTGTCTGAAAACCCCTGATTCACAGCCTGTCTCCTCCCACTCTGCTCTGATTGGTCAGCGTTTTCTGTCAATCAAACGTCCTCAACAACACAGCGTCACACTCTCCCCCTCCCTCCCGGAGAAGCTCTGGAGAGAGAGGAGTGGAGAGAGAGGAGCTAGAATAAAGTTTATAAACCACTTTAAAGTTTATAAACCAGAAACTTCACCCAGTGCACGTTACCGGAGGAATCTGATCAGAAATCGGCGACAAATGATGAACATCTGCGGTCCAGATTCCAGGTTTTCCTGACGGTTTCTCTCAGGTAAATAATGCTATTTATAGCTCTGTTAGTTAGCTCAGTGTTTACCTCATGCATCAACTCTGTAAACCGTAAACATACACTCTGTTTTACGTTTGTCTTTACAGATCCATCTGTGAGAAATGACCGACAGAATCATCCCAGAGGAGAGCAGACAGCTGAGAGCAGACAGCTGTGAGCAGACAGCTGAGAGCAGACAGCTGAGAGCAGATAGCTGTGAGCAGACAGCTGAGAGCAGACAGCTGAGAGCAGATAGCTGAGAGCAGACAGCTGAGAGCAGATAGCTGTGAGCAGACAGCTGAGAGCAGACAGCTGAGAGCAGATAGCTGTGAGCAGATGGGAGATACAGAGCTAACCCGTTAGCATGTAGCCACATGCTAACGGGTTAGCTACATGCTACCGCTATGACACGGTGTGTAAACACAGCGACCATCAGGGTGGAAAATAGAAGATGTGAAACAGTAGTCAGTTCATTATTTCTGCTAAAAGATAAATGTATGGAAGATCAGAGTAATGGTATATTATTTACAGTAGGAGCTGTCTCTGTGTTACCATGACTACAGACCACCGGAGCTTAGCTTACCATAGTTTACCAGAGCTGAAGACTTTCTCCTGTACCATGTTAACATAACTAACTAACAGGTGAGATGATTACAAATGCTGTGAATAATTAATATTGTCATCTGTCAACTCAAATAAAGTTTGACTGTGAAACAGAAATGTGTTGTGTTGCTTACAAGTCACTATTTACTACCTGTACTCTGCTACATGCATGACATCAAATATATATAATATATAAATATCATCTGTTTAAACAGTGTAATTACATAAAGCCTTTGTGAAAGAACATGTTATATTTAGATGATGGGAGTACATGAAGCCTGTTCTGCTGGTTCTTGCAGACTAACAGTAGGAGCTACTTTGCTCAAGTTCGGTTGAGGAGGAGAGACAGTGACGCGCTGTGGGGCGGGGTCAGCTACTGAAGGTTCTGCTCTGGTTCGACCAGGAAACCCTTACATGGCTTGCATTCTCTAATGACGTCAGAAGAGAAGGAAAAGCTGCGCAGCGTTTTTCGACACCCATTTCCGGACAAATGGAGCAGGAGAAAAAGAGAGAGGATGGTCTTTTATGATACTATGGTGACTTGTAGACACACTGGGGACAGATATTGATGTTTAAAAGACATGGAAAAGTGCATTTTGCATAATAGGTGACCTTTAAGGCATTGTAATCTTAACTCAATATTTCTAACATACAAGGCACGATTGGATAGGAAAGATAACTTAAATTATAAAAAATAATATAATAACAAAAATAAAAGGGGGTAGAAAATAATTCAAGGAACAAAAAAGAAATGCATAAATAAATAAATAATAATAAGACTGCACTCTTCCATAGTAGCTCTAGGGGTCATCATCATATATGTTCAGTTCTTCATAAGCTCTGAGGAGGAGACACTTTGCATGTTGTCCTTTCATTAGTCTTAAAGCACTGAGATGATTGTCCACAAGGTCCCTTTTGAAAATAGGGGTTTAATTTTCCTCTATTTGGATGCGTGGATGAAAAAATTTGCCAGCAGTATCAGATTGTTCAATATCAAATCACTCTTAATGTCCTTCATGTTAATGCCAAACACAATATTTTCTCTTGTGAGAGGAGCAAGTAGTTGGATTCTGTTTGACAGCCAGTCCTGCAAATAAGCCCCAAGACAAAAGAAGTCCATTTCAAAATAATGTCTAATATTTATCCATCCAATGAATTGCTAAGACTGAGATTTAATGTCGATCACAATAACTGCAACTTTTGTGAGACTGAGATTGAAACTACTGATCATCTGTTTTTCCACTTCCGGTTACTTTTCTTTTGGCAAAATTTTCAAAATGACAGTATCCATAGTAACAGCAGAAAACTATAAAACACATTTACATACAGAAATGAAACAAAATCAACATAAAATAACAAAATAAAAAAATTAAAAAAAGTCCACGCGAGAGTATGACAATAATTTCACTTAAAAACTTTAAAAGAAAGATGTCAATCATTTTATACTTGTTAACATTTTCTCAGATTTTGCACTGTACTATAGAAATATTATATCTGCTATGATTACAGTGACAAAGACAGTAATGCATTTTTTCTTATTCATTTAATTTTAATTCTCGTTAAGTTCCACATTCACAAGTGTTAATTTACCAAAAAAAAAGCCTAACTTCTTTGTATTTCTGAAAGAAATGGAATTATATCTGTCAACAATTTCTCCCTCACAAAACAAAAAAGCAATGAAAACAATGAATGTATGCAATATCTTTAAAGTTTTTAAGTGAAATGATTGTCACTTCCGGTTACTTTTCATGGGTAATGTAGTTCTTGGCTGTGATTGGTCCAAAACGCGACGCGCGGAACTTTGTGATCACGTCCTCTATCAACAACCGGTTCAGCACGAGTCCAGTTTTGACATACATGTTCACTTTTATCATGTCTCACTCAGTTAAAAGTGTGGCTTGCGTCACATATGCGGACTAGTCGACTAGTTTCTTCTTCTTGGTCGGTGTTGGTGTTGTAGTCATGGAAGGACGCTGTGCTGTTGAGTCCTGGGCTGAGTTTGGCTCTTCAGGAACATCATGCACACTGAAGGTCATGTTTGGTTTAGAGACAGATGTGTTCATCTGCACTGGAGGCGACGAGGTCTCTGTGTTCAGCTCTCAGGAGAGAAAAGTCACAGTGAGTAACTCATATACTACAAGGCAAGGCAAGGCAGCTTTATTTGTATAACACATTTTAGCAACAGGGCAATTCAAAGTGCTTTACATAAACATTCAAGAACATTTTGACAAAGTGCAAAAGAACATTAAGACACATAATTAAAACAGTTATAAAAACATTAAAGATTAGAAAATAAAAAACAAGCTAAAAATAAAAGCTAGGATAGAAGCTACAATAGAGTATAACACACAAGAGTAAAAGCTCTAGTGCAGTATAAGATCATTATCTGGTTTAATAAAAGGCAGCAGCAGCAAACAGGAAAGTTTGAAGCTTTGATTTAAAAGAACTCAGAGTTGGAGTTGGTCCTGCAGTTTTCTGGGTTTTCCAGATATTTGGTGCATAAAAACTGAACACTGCTTCTTCTGCATGTTTAGTTGTGACTCTGGGGACACTAAGCAGACCTGATCCAGATGACCTGAGAGGTCTGGATGGTTCATAGCATAGCAGAAGATCAGAAATGTATTTTGGCCCTAAACCATTTAGTGCTTTGTAAACCAGCAGCAGTATTTTGAAATCAATTCTCTGAGAGACAGGGAGCCAGTGTAGAGACTTCAGAACTGGTCTGATATGATCCACTTTCTTGGTCTTAGTGAGGACTCTAACACTGTTCTGTACACTGATCAGGCATCATTACAGAGCTAGATAACTACTTAAGATAACTATGTTTACATGTTCTGTGTTTGACTGTTGTGTTGTTGCAGGCTGTCCTCCAGTTTCCTGGTCCAGTGACTGACCTGGTTGAAAGTCATGACAAGCAGCTCCTCTATGTAGCCTGTAGGAGCGGAGTTTATTGTGTCAGTTTACAATTTCTGCTATCCAGGTATGAATTCTTCATGTAGGTGGTTCAGGTTTACAGCAGCACTAGTTCCTCTAGAGCAGGGGTCAGCAACCTTTACTATCAAAAGAGCCATTTCAGGTAAAAAAAAAGAAGAAAAATAACATCTGTCTGGAGCCACAAAACATTTGATCATTGTGATGAAGGTAACACAGTTTATAGTCTAAGTATATGAGTCTAATGCAGTGAGAGCCAATGGTGAAAATGTACTACGGAGTATTAGGGCCACATTGAGGGAAAAAACATCTGAGGTTTCCAGAATAAAGTCATAATTTTACGAGAATAAAGTCGTAATATTGCGAGAATAAAGTCATAACTTCACGAGAATAAAGTCATAACTTTACAAGAAAAAGGGTCGTAATATTACGAGAATAAAGTCATAACTTTACGAGAAAAAAAGAAAATAACACGTAAAATTAGTATTTTATAATATTATGACTTTATTCTTGAAATCTCAGATTTATTTTTTTTCCTCAATGTGGCCCTAATACTCCGTCGTACCATAGACCTACAACATGATAAATAAAAATGAAAATGTAAACACCAAACAGTTATTTATTTCCATTTTTAAAAATCCACAGGGAGCCACTGGAGAGGAGCTAAAGAGCCGCATGTGGGTCTGGAGCCGCAGGTTGCAGACCCCTGTTCTAGTTCATAATCCAATTGCCCATGTGCTCTATAAAATGTTATAATCCTGTCAATGCCTCTTACTTATGTGACCTTTCACCTCTGCAGAGCTCAAAGCTCCCCAGCCGATGCCTCCTCCAGTCCAGCTGAGCTGAGCATCTCTTCTGAGTTTCTTGCTGTTGCAGAAGAAGGAGTGTTATCGCTGCTCCTCGTCGGCGATGTACTCCTGACTCTTTCCCAGAGAGACACTTCCTGGTCGTTGACTCTGTACAGATCCTCAAACTATGAGATGCTGAGTTCATTCAGTCTACCGCTGGTCTTAGGAGTTGTACACAATGACACGGAGGCAAAGACGGGAATGAGAAGGACGCTGATTTGTGTCCATTCTAGTGACGCTTCCCCCTCCACTTCTTCCTCAGAGGCAACTTTAAGTGACGGCCACTACCGCCTCGAGTCGCTCCTCTTTAAACTTCTCTTTGGGATCGACGCCGCCCTCGCCAAGTCGCCAGTCATCCTCTGTGGCCTGCCAGACGGGTGCCTGTGTTTCCTCCCTCTGCGCCTCCCAGGATCAAGGCTCCGAGTCCTGCACAGCCTCGAGCAGCCGGTCGTATTCGTCGGAGCATCTGTTGTCACGGAAACAGGCCCGGGACATGCACAGTGTTTGGTGGCAGTGGGTGAACTGGGGAGGGTGGTGCTGATCAAAACGGACAAGGGAGGGTCAGAGGGAGGGGGCAGCAGAGCTGGTTTTATTGAGGGGTGTGTGCCGGGGCCTGTGACGTGCGGCTGTGTGGATAGAAACGGTCTCTACTACAGCACTGGGTCAGACCTGCTGGTCCTGGATCTGTCAGAGGGATCATCTAGGAGAGAGGGCCAAGAGAAGGATGAGGAGACACCCAGTAAGAGAGACGCCGCCCTCCAAAGCCCCACCAGTTTAAATGTGTGTAGAGTCGTCGCCTTGGCTCAGCCTACACGCAACACTGCAGGTAAGCAGGCCGAGCATACCACTGCTGTATAAAAATGAACCTGCAGACAATTGAAAATGTGTGTGTTAGGCAATAGATATGGCATGGTTTAGGTAGGGGTCAAGTGTGTTCAAGGGGCATCTGAGTCGGCTGCAGACCGGCAACTTTTTTAATGCAAAAAATCACTCGATTCAATTCACATTACACAGAGGCCAGTGCGACTTTGACAGCAAATAAATGAGAAAATAAGGGTAATATCATCATTCACAGTGATTGATTTGCCATCTCAAGTCTCTGCATGTTAGTTTACTGTCATACTAGTGAAAGTAATAGAAACCAGCGGCTGTGTGAAGCCAGAAGAACATCTGTTTATGCTGTTAAAGTTTGCATCGAGGTGTACAGCAGGCAGTGATCCTACTTAACATTTAAAGGGGAACTATGCCCATTTTCAAAATTCATACATGTTATTCCTATAGTCTAAGACAGTCCAAAAAAATATTAATAAACATGAACAACTCTCTCCCAAATCCAAAAACTAGAGTGTTAAAACTCAAACTTGTGATGTCATAGGGTATAAAGTGAGGAGCTGCTCCATAGACAATGAATGGGAGAGATGTTATAGATGACACTGAGAGCATCCAGGGGAATGATCTGAGTATATGAGAACATTTTCTGTTTCACAACTGCCAACACTACAATAGAATAAAGCTCATTTGGGTATAAAAAAGAAAACAAACAAAATCAGTCTCCCATTCATTGTCTATGGAGCAGCTCCAGACTTTGTACTCCATGACATCAGAAGTTTGAGACTTACTTCTCTGGTTTCTGGCTTTGAGAGAGAGGAGCTCATGTTCACAAATATTGATTGAACTTTCCTAGGCCTTGGAAATAACATATTTGAATTCTTAATTTAGGTGGTGTTCCCCTTTAACTCGTGACTCTGAATTCTTAAGACTAAACTAATTGCTTTTACACACCAGGTGAAGTTCAGCTGCTGGGTCTGTCTGTCAGAGGGCAGCTCCAGAGGATTACCTTACCTGTGGGGGGAGAGGATGCAAAATTGTCCAAGGTTCCTTCCACTCAGGTGGGCCGCAGCGTCAGGGACCTCCTGTCTGCTATCGGGGACGTCTGTGAAAGGTATACTCAACACCAGTACACATTTATTGTAGTTAATATTATCTTTCTGGGTATATAAATGTGATTTTGCTCGCTTTCCCTTTAGAGCGTCAGTGCTGAAAACTGCCATCAAATCCAAAAAACTAATTCTGAGGCACCTGAATCAGGTGCTTAACATCAGCTTCCTGCTGATGACCGGTACAAACGGTGAAGAGCATCATCCCATCCAGGAGAAGCCAATCAGATGCCACGCTGTGACCATTTGGAGCAGATTGCTTCAAAAAGACTCTCTGAACCTGACATGCGTCCTGGATAATTCAAGTCCTTATGTTTTGGAAGGAGGCTGGACACTGAGCATCGCTGTGTTTCCTCTGTCCTGTCCTCCCAGTGCAGGAGGGGAAAGCTCCTCCACGGATTATTCATTCCCGTTCCACAACCTCCAACCAGGGGAGACGTTAGAAGTGTCGCTGCCGCTAGCTGCTGCAGGCGAAGCATCCTTCCCCGTGACAGTGAGATGCTCGCTCATCTTCTCGCTGTCGTGTCTCCTGGGAGAGGAGGCCGCGAACTTTCCCGGTCTGCAAAGCAGTTACGTCAGTTTGCCGTTGAACACGCTGACGGTGGATTGGTTGCACGCCCTGCAGGTGAACGGTCCCCATAAAAAAGCCACATCTCAATCAAACAACACAACAGATCCCATCCAAGCTTTTTTAAGATCACGGCAGATTAGATGCCGCGGAAGAGGGGAGGGAGGAGGAGAGAGCGTTTCGAAGCCTGAGCAGTATTCAGCGAGTGTTCGAGTGTCGTCCGAGTTACTGAGGGACACGCTGGTGTTGAAAGGCTCCGATTTGGACGCTCACAATGTGGGCCTTTCTCTGCTGGAGTGGCTGTTGTCTGAAGGTCCCGGAGGAGTGACGACGGGACACCGAGGAGACAAGATGGCACTCAGCAGCAGCAGCTCAGTGGTCCATGCTCGAGGTCCAAACGGACACGCCGTCAAACTGACTGCAAAAGAGGTAAAGAATGATCTAATATCATATTGATAAAAGTGAAGTTTTCTTGAATAAAACAGATGCTCCTTCGTTCTCCAGGTAAATATGGGGGAGAAAGAGGAGTCCCTGACCACGGTGGAGGTTCAGGTTGAGAGCTCATCCATAGCAGCAGTGTGTGGACTGCACCACGCCGTGCTGCGCCGGGTACAGGTACAAACACACTGTCATTTCTTTCCAGTATTCTCAGAGAAACTTACAGCAGGACGAGCTTTGTCTGACGTGTGCAGATTTTTTGATCCTACTTGGCACAAACGTAATGGATGTTTTTGAGGAGGATTTAGAACTGTGTTTCACAAGTGCACACTACAGGATTATGGAAACTGAACTCATTGAGTAAACTAACGACCCCTGACTATGTGACATATTTTATGGATATTTTATTCAATGCATTACAATAACGGTACAGAACAACTGATAAACTGCCCGATTAACCCAAATAGTGAAACAGTTATTTCCTGTCAATATTGCATCAGAGATGAGTTTTCCTGTTATTTTTAGAAAATTTGAATACAATTTACAATACAATTATCTGTATTGTGTATTTTTATTTTTTTTTTAACAATCATTTATACTTAATAGGCTTCTTTTACGACAAATTCAGGGTTTTTTTCTCCCTGAAGCTTGGCCATTGTTCTATTAGCTCTTTGGTTGTTTTAATTGCGTACTTTTCTAATGCAGGACGAGGCTGTTTAGCAGAGAGGGAAGGCTCTGTGAATATAACTTGTATTCAGGTCTTCACCGTGCCCGTATCCTGTTTAAAAATAACTTTAAAAATAACATTTTCATTTAGATTTCTTCACAGAAATGAATGACATGCTGAGACATAGGCCAACTGTATATTTAAAAAAAAAAAAAAAGGTGTCTTACACCCCTAAAAAAACATGAAGGCCTCACAACCCTCCCGTGAGCTTTGGCGTCCCCTAATGGGAGCCGGGACCCCCTGGTTGGGAACCACTGCCTTACACAATCATAATAATTAAGACTGGAGCTGCGACTAAACACCACAACTACCTCACGACTCAGGCTTGATGGTTACGTCTGCTTACAGCTTCTGATGTGAAAGTTTAATTTGAAATTCCTTCATCGTCTGCTCTGTCCCTTCACACAGACTCTGTTGCAGAGGGCTCCTGAGAGAGCGGCTTCCACAAAGAGGATCCAGAGTTTAGGTTTAAGACAGGCACTGCAGCGGGCCGAGGTAAGACCGGATCATCTACGATTGTGTTTAAATATAAAGTACCTTGGTGTTATATCTTTTTTTTTTTAACCTTTCTTCATTGTCCTCCTCTCATGTCAGCACCTTCTGCAGCAGATCCAGCAAAGTCGAGTCTCGGGGGCCTTCAGCATGGGTGCGTCCGCGGGGCAGACGACCCGATCGCTACTCAGCGTTTACCAAGAACTCAGAGAAAACCCTCTCCTAATAATTTAACGCTTGTTTTCGGGCCGAGCCTACGCAGCTGCCCTCGGGCTTGTGCAGTGATGTGACCTGTCCTTGCAGCTGACGCTTGACAAATAATGTCCATAAATGTCATTGTTATTGTAATTGTGCTTTTGCATCACTGTAAATGACTGTTACTATTTCATATTTTACACAAAGAAGAATTTATGACTCATTCTTTTCCATCATTATTTTGCTGTTGTACATGCTCTATAAATAATAACCAGCAACATTGCTTGTTGTTTGTGAGTCGTGTTTGTTCAGCTCAACCTCGCTCTACAAACCATCACATTCAAGTCAAGGCGACCGAAGAGCTCAGGCGGAGTAAAAATATCTGCAATTACAGTCCAAATGGAAAAAACTCAGTCTTACAGCTGGGTGAAGGTTGCAGTTTCACAGTCTCCTGAAATGTGTCAGACATGTCGGTGTAACAGTGACACCTGATGTATAACAGTTGTTCTTGAACAAGTGCGCACATTTACAGACGACTGGTAGACTGCAGGAGTTTGATAACGCATTGTTGATTTCCAGAAAGAATAAAAAAAGTGAGTAAATGAATTTGAATGAAGCTTGTGAACATCCTTGTTCAAGCGTACATCAACTGAAATGAAGAAATGCTCAGTCCTCTCCGCAGACAGACAGGAGGGATCGGTATGTTAGCAGCCTTCAAATGGATTATGTGACTCTTGCCTTACCCTCCACATAACATCAGATCAGCTCTGGTTATACGTGTAGCTTTTGCAGACAGCCGAATTGATTGTCAGTAATTGAAGCAGTTACACATTTCAGGTGTTTTTCACAAGTAGAAGGTCGTCTAAGGACAGAAATTTCACACATTCTTCAACACTGCACCAAACAAGTTTGGATTAAAGCTAGAGTGAGACACCCCGAGAAAGAAGTGACAAAACTGATTGAAAGAGCAGAAATGTGGCACCGGCAGCTCTTTGACTTTTTGATAGACACCATAACTATTTCAGGGATTGAAACCTGCAGCGTTCTAGTGATGAATCACCTCCCTAAAACTCAGGATTGCTGGCAATAACACAAGAGGAAAAGCTTGGGGTGGGTAAAGAGAGGGTAGTCGGTGCCGGTGAGGTTATCACGTAGGAACCTCACATCACCTCTAGAAGGCTCTGCAGAAATTATGGTGACCTTGCATGTATCCAAGACATGAAGCAGTTTCTGTTTTAAAGGGGACATGTCATGAAAAACTCACTTTTTCAACGTTGCGCTCATACATTTGGGTATCTGGAGTGCCTACCAACCCACAAACTGAAATAAGACAACCCTAGCCTATAAAATAATCGATTCAACAAGCCATTCAGATTTGGCTCCCCTTCCTATGTCACATGCAGGCTCATTAGAATAATATATCACCCACAGCTTGACAAAACCTTTGCAAAGGTGCACCATATTTTTCTCACAAGCCAATCAGAGCAGACTGGGGGTATTAAAGAGACAGGCGCTAAAACGGAGCGTTTCAGACAGAGGGTGAATACAGGTATATTTAGAAAGACAGTATGAGAAAAATAAAGTGTTTTTTGAACATTAAAACATGTGAACATGTTCTAGTAGAAACCCAAAATACAAATATGAACCTGAAAATGAGCACCATATGTCCCCTTTAAAGCTCCTGTGAGGTTTTGTTTTAGCAGTAATGGTGCTTTGACGGTTGTGTTTAATGCTGTAGAGTTGCAAAATAAAGCTCTTAATACACAGTCATTGGTGTCTACAATGAATACATAATGTTTAAATCAGCCACAAGAATAAAACAGGCTGATCTCTTGAAATTCAATACTGAAAAACGAACCTCTGTTTGGTACAACTTCGAAGAAAGAATAGATGATAAAGTATAATCTTATTCGTAGTTATAAAGTGGGACCTGTTGTTCCTCTTGCTTTTGGATCACTAAGTGAAGACACGTTTTCATCAAGAGATCATGAACATTTATTCTCTTAATCTGAAAAAGAAGAAGAAGAAGGAGAGGATGACAGCAGGCAGTCCCATCAGGGTTGTCGGCTGTTTGTCAAAATAATTGCTGTTTTCAATGAGGAATTGAAAGACATTTAGCAGGAGAACAATAAATCGATACAGGAGGTATACCAGCTGACCAGTTTGACCACAGTTGGTGAGTGTCTCTCCCCAGTAGCAGCTCCTGCTCGGGCAAAAACATGGACAACTACTGCTGCTCGCCCTACGGCAAGAACAGTGAGGACTCCTCACTGTAAATGTTTCTGAGGTGAAAGCAGCACAAATTCCTGCTAACGCCACATCAGAAACCGTGAAAACAGCTGCTCCTACCATGACAACAACAGTACTGCTTGTATCATGGCTGAAACACTTCCTGTTCTTGACCAGTTATAAAAGCAGTGGCCGGACTGGAGAGAGACTCTATAATCTCATCCAACAGTAACTGGCCAGAAACAGCATCCATGACTGGTGAGGAACTGATGCCACCTCCTGCTATCATCACAGAAACAGCAACCCCTGCTCGCATCCAGGTTGTAAATTGCGTAAGCCAAACTAACAGCAGGTCCTGACATGTGGAGTGTCAGACTGACGTCTCTGCTTCCTGTACAGACGCTGATGCCCTGATGCTTATGAATCCCAGCAATAGCAGACAATGAAGACAGAATCCCTCCTCTGCTCCAACAGTTGTCATTTTCTCTCAAAAAAAGATAAACGTTGACTTCAACAAATCACAAATAAGTTACAGTAAGACCTGGAAGCCTCAGCAGCAATGAATCTGCACTATAGCAGATGATGAAGAAGAAGAAACTCCTCCTCTGCTCCAACTTTAGATTCTACCTCCTCGCAGATTTCTAAATGCTGCTGCTTACAGTTATGCATTAGCAATACATTTTAAATTCCAATATAATAAAAGTACACTGAACACTGCTACCTAAAGTGTACTTATGATACTTTGTGTACATCCTGCTGCTAATAAGATTGCACTTTTTTGACTTGTGAACCCATAAAAATGAAGCAATGTCTACTTATGCCCTTTAATAGCACGGACATTACCAGAGTTTGGATATGATTGGTGAGCAGTTCAACCAAAGAGTGATTTCTCCTTCTCAGACTGTGTTATTTGAATGATAAATGGACTACAGCGCCTTTCTAGTCTTTACACTACATGTCTGCATTCACCCATTGACACACATCCATACACAGATGGCAGAGGCTGCATAGTGATGCCTCACATTTATCCTGCATTTGGGAGGTAATAACCCCCTATATTAGCAACGACTGGTCAGAGGAGTATGATTGTATGTTGTTTACCCGCAGTCAAGGGGAAAGAGTCAAAGAGAAAGAGTATTACAAAAGCGTTTAAGTTCTTGTGTCTTGTATTACTGAGGGTGCTTGCACACCTGTAGTTCAGTTCATTTGGTCAGGACTAAGGTAAAAACAAAACAGAAGATAAATTGTTGTCTTTTAGTTCTGGGTCATGTTCACCTTGTTTTTTTTTTTACAAACAAATCAAGAAGAGGAAACAAATAGTTATACAGGCTGAGTTGTGGGTCCATGTAGCGATGATGGTGCAGGATGATTGTTTGCAAAACTGTCCAATAAATGAGTCGGTCTGTATAACACATAGACTGTATGTACATTTATGTTATAAATTCTTTATATACAGTCTATGGTATAACACAAACCAGACCCAATTCCTACAATCCTGGTTTCCTGTGAAGATGGAAGTTTATTTTGAAAAGACTGTAGGCGTGTAACATGCGTAAACTGACACGTGGTGCTGGACGTTTGTAGGAGAACGCACAAAAAATGCTTTTCGTAAGATATCATACGAACTGTATGAGGATATGTTGCAATGTGACATTACTAAAACAGAACATAACCAGCCATATAAGTGCATTTTTTTGATCTTTATGTTGATAAAAGAAAGAAGAAATGTAGAAAAACAAAACAGGAACAAATGCTAAATCCACCCCCTTCCAGTTGCAGGTTGGAACGATCCTATTAGCACCGTGCTACCATGTGCTTGAGTCTTAGTTACAGTCTAGAAACCCAATCACTAATAAATATCCTCAGACAGCAGTACCATGCTAATGACTTGTTAAAGGTGACCTTACTTGTAACGGTGACTACGTCTGTCTCAAATGGCACTCTGATTCGTCGTACTTCTTCGACTGGATGAGTGTCATCATTCATTACACACCTGTGTCACCGCTTTGGTGCCTTGCAGTCAATAATGTAATACCTGTAAGGAGTTGTAGAAAGGCTGGGGAGATAAAGACGAGGAGGAGGAGGATGCCATGAAAAGATATAGTTTGCATCTGCAGGGGTTCAAGGACATTGAGCAATCTACAGAAGGATTTTTTAATCTGTAGTTTAGCCTCAGATAATAAATAGATTTTGCAGCGGATGCTCGTTGAAAAATCGAAAGGAACAACACAAAAACTCTAATGTTCATTCACACTATTTTTTGCCGTTCTGAAATCAAGCACTGACTCAAAACATTGTTCAGTCCATCAAGTCTTTTCTTGGCTCAGTTCTTCATGTACTTTCACCAATTTTCAACATTATCTGTTGTGAGTTCTCTGTTGCAACCTCTTTGTATCAAGAAAGAGAAAAACAGTGGGGTGAAATCAGTACAGGCTGTGACTCGTCTCTGATGAGCAACTGTCTTCCACCTCAAAATACCACAGATGCTGGCTCTTCATTGGTGAATATCAGCCGATCAACTCAACGACGAGAGGGGTCACAGTTAGGATTAATATTGGATTGTGTTAATACTCCCAGAGGGCCGAGCTGCTCAGGCTGAACCCGTCTCCCTTCAGCGTGCCCCCCTGGTCTCCACGCAGGTATTTGCGGTTCTTGCCACGGATGGCGAGGCGACCGTGCTCCAGGAGCTCCAGAGTGAAATCCTCAGGGGCCTCGCCGTCCGAGCACACCAGCCCAGCGCTGTTCACGTACCAGAACCGGCCGTCCACGCCTGCAAGATTGAACACACAAACAGTAAATCAGCAGCAGCAGCAGCAGTGTGTCAGTGATTCAAAGTGGATTAACAAGAGTGCGATCAAGTAATGCACTACACTTTTTCATTGCTGAAACACAGATTTGTTTGAGAGAAGGGAGCAAAAAAACAAGAAGTAGCGATTAAATCAATCTTGTTTGAGTGGGAAGTACATCCTGACCTTTAATGTTGTACGCCCCGTTACTGAATTGCAGGGTGAAAATGTCGTAGACGGATCTGCTGCCGTCCAGCGTGTTGGAGTTCTTGTGGTGGCAGATGAATCCGTTCTCTCCTCTCAGGATCAGCATGGGTCGGTTGATCAGCTTCAAAGTGAGCTGCTCGTCCTCGCCTGACAAAAGGTGACAGGAAAAGACACATCAGAGGGAACACAAGGTAAATCAGAGGGAGGAGGTATATTAGTGAAGAGATGGGTAGAGGAGAACAAAACCTAAAACTCCCTCTCACCTATAGAATCACTGACAGCCAGCAGCTGGCCGTTCTTCTTGGTGCAGATGTATTTTCCATTGTTAGCCTTGAGTGCCACCTTGTGGCCAAGCCACTCCACTGAAAACATGGAGTTTGCTGTCCTGCAGTTGGGCATCACAGGGGAGAAAATTAGACCCACCTTGCTTTTAAGTGATCATATGTCTTGTTTGAAAAATTTTAATTTGTAAAGAAAGCTAACTAGTAACTCCACCTGTAAGATAAATTAGTGGAGTGAGAATTTCAAGATTTCCCTCTGAAATGTAGTGAAGTAAACGTATAAACTAGCATGAAATTGAAAAATTTAAGTAAATTAAAAGTACCTCAAAATTGTACTTAAGTACAGTACTTGAGTAAATGTACATAGTTACTTTCCACCAATGGAAATATTATGATTACATATTGAATGCATGTTTTTTTTATAAAATCAGATTTGTCAAGATACGTTTAGGGGGTTCAGATCTCACATTACTCAAATCAGTAATTTATCACTACAGTATATGCATGCAAGCAACTATCCCTATTATTTTAATTCTTTCAGTGTTAGTCTTCAATCACTTCTATTTTTAAAAGATTAATTTATGCTAATTTCCATGACTGACTTGCATTTTCAATGTCCCTTTTTCTTGTGTTCTGTGACAATTTTGCATTATTCCTTAAATAAATATCTGCCATTGTGTCGTGAAATACACTTTATTTCTCATAAGTCATTTATTACTATTTACATTTATAACTTGTGAAGTCAGACGTCATAGTTCATGTGGATTAGTGGAAGGTTGCATGTGATTAATGTGGTATTTTTGAGGGATTATTTATCATTTTTTATCAATTCTTGAGTGGTAAAAAATTGTTCGATTTAGCACCAAATCTGTGTAACAATTGGTATCAATGACAAATTGCTGCAACAACGTATGACACAAAAGTGAGCATGGGAATGGCCATCATATACTTCTATCATAATGTTCTAAGCCCTTATACATTTTCAAAATGTATTTTAATTAATTAATTAATTAATAATTTTCTTTAATTGCTGATTTATGACTAGAGCAACATGACACACAGTGCTGAGCTGCATCTCAAATTAATCTTCAGGTTCCCAGCTTTCAGATGATGTACACCACTTCTATGTGGCATCTACTGTTGACCTGCTATCTCCCCCTAAAGACCCCATGTACCCCTCTAAAAAAGACAAAATGGGCCTATGAAAAAGAGGGGTGTATTGGAAAAGGATTAAAGGGGAACTTTTATGTTTCGATAGTGAAGTAACTACAGAACAGTTCCTTTTTGTAAACCCATATCTGCATTATAAAATGTAGAACTGACACATACAGTTAATGATGTATTCACGTTCATATGAGAGCATTCACTCACACTTCAGTGGCAGTGATTTGGATGCCTCCGTGGGCCACCAGATCCCAGTAGTTCCCCTGGCTGGTGCGGAACGTGCACTTCCTGGTTTCCTTGTCGATCTCCATCTGAAACGTCTCCATGTCTGTCTCGTCTTCTTGATTGGCTGCGAGGCTTACTCCTGGGAGGGGCATAGCAAGCATGTGATGTCATTAATACTTCGGCATGAAAACTTGAGAACTATTTAGTGTCTGGACTAGAAATCCATCCATTTTCTGCAGCTCACAATATTTTGTATTAATGGTCACTTTTAGTCATTTTTGAATTGTATTGCAGTAAATCGCATATGTGCAACTACTGGTGAAACTTAAAGGAATACTTCACCCACAACATGACCATTTGTATATCAATTACTCACGCTGTGTTACCTTGAATTCTTGAAGAAAACTTTGTTTTGCTCACAGGCTTCCACGGTGAACAAAGAGTCAAAAAATGGAGAAAAAGTCTTGATGAATTGAAGTAAATGGGGGCTGCGTTTAACAACAACAAAACTATATTAAAAAACATCCGTTTACAAACTCTCACGCAACTCATGCCGTATAATCCAAGTTTGCTCTTGTTAAATGCAGCCCTCATTTACCACAACTCATCAAGACTTTTCTTTATTGTTCGTTCACCGTGGAGGCATTCAAGAAAAACACAGGTCTTCAAGAATTCAAGGCAACACGGGGTGAGTAACTGATATACAAATGGTAATTTTGGGGGTGAAGTATTCCTTTAAAGCTGCATCAATATGTGTATTCACAAAAATACATACTGAATAGGTATAATTTGTGCATGAAATGAAACAAATTCCTCTACAGACCTCTTTTTTTTTTGCTTTCTGGATTCTCAGTGGCGAAAACCAACAAAGTAATTTGGGAAAACGGCGACATAGCGGCTTGCTAATCAGGTTGTATTGTTATGTTTAGCTTGGCCCAGCATGAAAGAGTTGGTAATCACATTTGATCCAGGAATGTTGAGTTATTTTTAAGCGATTCCGTCTTAAACTGCACCCTTGATCCGACCTGCCAAGCATGTACTTTCCTCAGGGGTAAATACATTTTCACTGATTGTGGTTCTGGATGCATTTATGGACAGAATATATATGTAAATAAAATAAATGCACTATATGTATGTGCCCGTGTGGGAAAATCTTCCAGAGACAAGAGATCACACACTAAATGTGTAGATGCTTACAAAAAATATGTGCTATACGGAGATAGCAGAGATAACACTCACACTCTGCATCAATTAAATTGACACCTCTGATTGCCAAACACTTTATAGAAACCACTCAGAAACCAATTATTTTAGCATTTTCATTGCTAACACATCAAACAGGATATTGGTGCCAAACACGTGAGAAACATATCACACAACATCCTTCCCTCTCTGCTTTGGCGGCAGCTTTGCTATTAACCTCTTCTCTGTTTCAGAAGTCCTTTGTGACATAAAAACAGGCCACTACAATATTTTCAAGCGTCAGCATTATCATAAATGTTGGCAGAAAAGAAAGCAATTTCTCACCACCAAGAGACACACTGTAAAAAAGAAAAGTGTAAAATAATGGAAATTTTCCGGCAGTAGGGGCGCCAGAAAATGTCTGTTAAAAAATGGAAAAATACTGTCCGTTAATTAACATAAATAAACTGTAAAAAAAACAGTAATTATCTTTATATAATTAGCCTTTATTACTGTAATTTTACAAGAAATATTTTACTTTTAACATATATTTATTGTTAGAATAGTCATACACCGTAAATCTAAGACCATTTACATATAAATCACAAATGAAACATGTCATTTTATGTTACAAAAGCCCAAATTTACATTAACTCGGAAGTTTTGCAAAAGAAATCTGTATTTTTACAAGAAATATTTTTAGAATTCCATGAAATCCTTTTCTTCTAACATAAATTATTTGTTAAAATAGAGTCATAAACCTCTAAAAAAACAGATTAATTATCTTTAAAAATGATCAAGAAAAGCTTAAATACAGATAATTACGATTGTGATTACAAAAAATACTGTAAATCTAAGACCAATTACATATAAATCCAAAATGAAACATAGTTTTTAAATTTTTTTTCTGTCATTTTATTTTTTTTACAGTGCAGATTGCAGAGAGCTACTGTAAATCCCAAATTAGATGCATCCCAGTACAGTTTCTTAATCCTTTAACAACACTCATTTGAGCTCATCGCCCCCCCCCTCTTATCTCTCCCTGCTCCCCTCTCTGGTCCCCCTTCTCTACCTTCCTCCCTTCCCCCATCTCTCCTCCCTCCTTACCCCTGACCCCCTCTACCCCCTCTACCCCCGCCTCCCACCATCACCCCACCTCCGGCCCTGCCTATCTGCCCTCTTCACAGCGGGGCTCTGATATAATCAGCTTTCAAGTGCTACCCGTCCAATCCCTCAATCCCCTCAATAAAAGAATAAAGGAAAAACAGGAAAAGACCAGAGGATTTTATGGTCCACACTTAGCGGGATGTACAGATAATTACCAAGCCCTCTCAACCCTCCAGCTAACGGAGCGATGGCTGATCAAACATATGGAAAACGTGCCAAAAAATTTAACTGCATTAATGTGCTATTTTGTTTTGTACATCTTAAAAGGACCCAAAGTATACTCTTGTATAGAGGGGACTTTTCTTTAACCAATACGAATCAAACTCTATTTGACAACAGTGCATTAAAAAATAAAAATTATTTAAAGACTGAAACGTCAGAAATGAGGTTATTGGTAACCTACAGGCATGGAAAAATATCATTTTGTCCTCCAAAACGATCATAAAAGGGTAACAAAGAACAATACAATGCTAAACGAGAGTGAATATAAAGCTGGGTTTCCACCAAGAAGTTCCTGGTAATTTTATTCCTGGTACTACTTTACAAGGAACTAAAAGGTTCCTTCAGCCCATTGTTGTCTAAAGACCTGCAAAGATTAGGCAAATTAGTCCATTGACGTATGAAAAAGCAACATGACATGGTCACAGCGGTAAACACACACTAGAGTACTTGTACTTGTACTATCTTGTTTTATGAATGAAGTGGTACACTAGTTGTGTTTGACCAATCAGCGACGGTCACCCATGCAAACTCTTCCCCCGAAAGTTCCCGAACTTCCGGAAAGTACTACCCCTCGACCAGGGCCTTTTTGGGGGATAAAATGTCCCCGGAAAATTAACTTAATTTAGATGCTGGTCCTTGCGGTCGAAACACAATGAGTTCCTCAAAAGGTTCCTAGTTCCGGGGAAAGTTCCTGTGGTGGAAAAGGGGCTTAAGTCTAACAGAGATGAGGCAAGCCATGCAAGTGGTTCAGTGAGGCTGTATTTAAGCACAGCGGTGCAAACACGCTCGCTAGAGGTACAGTATTTAGTACATGTACGAACAAATCTTTAAATTTAATTAAAATTTTCGACATGAACTGAAGGAGAGTTCCTCAGCTGAAGCAGTTCTGTTTCTGTAAAAAACAAAGACTTCTAGAGCATCCATCAGCTTTTGGAAGTCATAGCACCTCCTTCCTTTCCTGCAGCCATAACCATAACAGCTGAAGGCCAAGCATTTCTGGGAAAAAACATGGCTAGTGAAAGCTTCTGGCTTCCCAATTTGGAAATTTGGCCAAGAAAACTATTTGCCCGTTTTGTAGCAGCAAGGTTGAGGCAGTTGCGGTAACCATTTAAGGTTTCCTAATCAGTCCTAACTTGGAAAGCTCATGTGGTCTCAGTTCTGCTTCTAAATGATCTGATTCATAAAAAGCACAAACATGTATTCCTCTATAAATTCACAATAGTGGTAGACCCTCAGAAGGGAATGGATTCTTGTTTTTGAAAATCATTTTATTTTATTTATTATTTATTTTCTATATATTTATTTTCTGTTTATGTGTATCTTCATTTTGTTAGAGGTGCCATTTAACTGTCTAATTGTCTGATTGATACTCTGAAAATGTGTGTTGATTATGGCCCTGTAAGAAAGGGAAAAGTTAAGAGAGAACGGGTGGGAGTGTGGGGGATGTTATGTTTGTTAAAGTAAATCCTGTATTGAATAAATTGCTTAACAATACTGATGTTTGTATTCCTCAGCATCAGTAGCCTCAGCGTACATCTTCATGTCCAGAGCTACTGTCATCAAAACCCTCCAGTATCAAAGAAACCATCATGCACAAAACACAAAGTGAAGATAAGGCTGACAGTGATGTCATTAGATATGCAGGTATTTCGTCATACACCAAAGTATTGGACAAATTAAACAATACACCTCTTTACCGCTAGACTCCGCTAGACCTTGAATGTCTGTACAGAACGTCACGGTAATCCATCTGCTAGTTGTTGAGATATTCAGTTTGGACCAAAGTGTTGGACCAACCGATTGACCAACAATGCCATCCCATGCATGCTGCTAACGTGGCAACCAAAGACAAAGATATGGTCTGCATGTCCTAAGTGAGGTCAACTCAGGTTTCTCCTATATTCTTTGGTGATGTGTTCTTATGGCTTCACAAGTAATAAACCTGAGCCCCCTATGATGCGCTGCATCAAGTGGTTTAAGGCTACCGAGGGATGCATGCATATAAATTACATCTGCATAATCCAACATAGATGCACATTCACGTACCGGTTTGAAGAGCCTGGTTACAGACGGCTTTTTGATTGAAAAAATAAAATAAAAAAAATTCTTCTTAAGATTGTACATCTGTGATTCATGGCTGTGAATCGCATCTGTTTTATGAATCTTTTGGGGCATTTGGCTTTAATTTGATATCTGACCGTAGATACAAACTGGAGGAGGGAGAAAAGGGGATGACTTGCGACAAAGATGTCATGGTTACTGAGCTACCGGGACGCTTTAATCACATCGTATTCACACCCGATAAACTAGGTATCATGAGGTCTTACAACTGGTGAAATTATCATTGATCTTAAGTGCATTTGAAGCATACATTTCTGCCCCTCTACTCCGCACCTATGCCTGGGGGCCCCATCACTCTCATTCTCTCTCATCCCGACTCAATGTCATGCTTTGTCTACCTATTCCATGTGTCCATTTCACACTAATTCAACCCAGAAATGATCCTCCGACAGGGCTCAGCTGGGACCTCGCAGCCGCTTCTCTGATAGATGAGAGGAGAGGGGATGGAGGAAGGAGAGGAGGACGGAGGAAGAGAAAGAAACAGAGAACGGGGGGGAGAAAGAGATTAGATACGCTGAAATCCAAGCCGGCAATCTGAGGATATCAATAGCTGTGTTGATGACCATCTTTGACACAGCAGTTGGTCAAGCATGCGAAATAAGGTGTTGTCATCATAGCCAGGATCGCCGATAAACTATGCAACGGTACGCTCCTAATCAGCACACTACCCGGTGCATCTACACAAACACACACACAAAAAACAGGAGTGCCACATTTTGGACCAGACCCCAGATCCAGCTCCACTTTCCGGCGTTGTCCTACCTGCAGGCTGCAAGTGGAGCAGGCCTAACTAATCCATCAGCGATAGCTGGCTCTGACATCTATTATTAATGGTAAGCTGATGCCACTATCCCCCTGTCCCTTATTTTCCTTCTTTCTCCCAATCCTTCATCCTCCACAACTGCATTTTCTCTTCTTTTTTATTTCAGTCCATTCCTTTTTTTCTCTCTCGCTTATCTGGGCTGTGTGTGTGTGTGTGTGTGTGTGTGTGTGTGCGTGCATGCATGCATCACGTGTGCATGGGTGTATTTGTGTGCATGTGTTCACGTGTGTTAATGGAAAGTTTGTCTCTTTGGACTATCAGCTCCTTTTCACTTTCAGGGCAGAGCGGACCACAGGGAGGCGATGAGAGACAAGATGACAGATCTACACGACATGCTAAGACACACACACACACACACACACACACACACACACACACACACACACACACACACACACACACACACACATACACACACACACATTGCAGGCACTAAAGATAAAGAACAACTCAGGGCAGACAGAAATGCACTCCATTGCTGTTTCTTAAACACTTTTACATCTAAATTCATGCTCTACCTCGTAACAGGTGACCCTCTTTTATTACTAACCCATTTAATCACTTTAAAATAGATAGCCGACGTGACTCCTCTGCGCTAAATGGAGCAGAAACAAAGGTGCTAATATATGTGTAAAGACGAAGGTGACATAAGGGAGGATGAAGAGCCCACCTGTCTCCACACATACTCCTATTCTCCTCAAATCCTTTGAGAGTTGTATCCTCCCTTCTCTGCTTTCCGTTTTCCTCTTCATCCCCTTTAATCATCATGTCGAACACAGAGGTAGAAAGTAACAAGGTGTATTTAAAGATTTCTGAGGCACTAGCATGGATGAATTTTTTTCATTTTGTACTTTTAGTCCAACTTTACGATTTAACCTTTCACCTATAATATAGATTTTTGTGTTTAACAGTTTGTTTCCTTGATTTTCAGCAGCACATCAGCTCTCGCTGACTGACTGACTGACTGACTGACATGCTGGGGGTAACCGGGTTAGATTAGCGGGTTAGAGCGGGACCCGGAGGGGCAGAAGCTTTGGCCCCAGGTGAGAGGCAGCTTGGGTTTCTGAAAGCAGACTCCCCCCCCTCGCCTTCCAGGAACAGGGGCCAACTTCATCAATAATTCAACACACCTCAACTCACCCCTCGCCGCAGCAGGATGGTACGGTTGTGTGTGGGGGCGAGTGTGTCGGAGGAAGATAAAGCTTTTGTTTGTGCAGAACAAGTGTAGGAAGAGAGAGGGAGAGATAGACAGTAACAGAAAAAAATGTGAGCAAGTATTTCTGTCTGTGCATACGTTGGTACATGAAGCTGCTTTGTACACTGCATGCGTTTTATACTGCACCGCATCTTTCAACCAATCAGTTTGCAGTGCTCCCAGTCGTTTGGTTTGTGCCCGAAGCTCCCACTGCTACCCAGGAACAATGAGCAGCGAGAGATTCAGTTACAGCACCCGGGGCTGAAGTAACTCGACCCTGCAGACAAGAATCTGCAGCCTGCGGATGGGTGTCATGGCCAAGTATGCTGACAAGCACTGTTGGTGTATGCTAATCCGCCCCAAATCCAGTTTCAAATCAGACCAGCAAAACCATTTCAACCATCAACACTTGTTCAAGTCCGTCTGTTGCGGCTCTGGTTAGATGAAACGTGATCGTCACAATTACAGTTTTTCTAGTTTAACACTGATCAAAGAACCTTGTTTTTGAGGGAAAACACAACTTTGAAGCCAATGCGGAGCAGGTGTAATCCATCAGTATAGCAGTGTGGTGTCGTGCCTGCACGCTGATCAAATAACCCCAATGGCCCCGTCACAAAACCGAAGAGTAAATACATAATACAGTATCAACACTGCAAAGCATATAGGTTACGAGCAGCTGTGTCAGTAAGCCCTAGGGGCAAAAGAGTGTTAACACCATTACCCAACAAAGCCAGGAGGTACATTTGAGAGGGAATGAAAGGGGCTTTTCGAACAGATCACCATTTATGATAGATGATTTGGCGTATTTGAGTATCCACCGTTTTAGGAACACTACACCTTTTCTGACAATGTTCATTTTTCACATTAAAGGGCCAGTGTGTAGCATTTACAAGAATCTATTGGTAGAAATGGAATATAATATTAATAATAAGTATGTTTTCTTTAGTGTATAATCACCTGAAAATGCAAATCACAGTGTTTTCGTTACTGTAGAATGAGCAGTTTATATCTACATACAGAGCGGGTCATTTACACGAAGCTGGCTGCCGTGTTTCTACAGTAGCCCAGAACGTACAAACCAAACACTGGCTCTAGAGAGGGCCATTCGTGTTAACGCGTCGGCCGCCGTAATTCTCCAACACACTAGGCACGCGGTAGAAGTTTCTGTTGGTTGCAATCTGCAATCTCACCACTAGATGTCGCTAAATCGCAAATACTGCACCTTTAAAACTCATTCATGCCAAAAAAAATTGCAAATTGTTGTCGAGAAGTCTATTTCTGTAGTTATTCCCAACATGGGTGCACAATAAATCTGTCACGAGTGTGAGACTTAACAGTGGACTGACCTAAATCCATTGCAGCCCTAAAACGAATGACGTGTTCGTCTCAGGTCGCCCAGATTAGGCTGATAGTCTCCCATATCAGCCTCATCTATCTTGTTTTCCTAGAAAGATTCAATTATCCTATGTGGTGTCGATGCATGCTGATGTGCAGACTACATTACCCATAATTACCATGCATCCCTTATCAGTTGTCAATCATTAGAGAGTGGCCTATGCCCTCAATCATGCATATTAAGCATGCCCACTTCCTGTGAATTGTACGCTCAGTTTCCCGGGGGCGTATCAGTGCACAGTATGTACTCTATACAGGCTAGTAGTAGTAACTGTAGTAGTTGTAGTATTTGTTGCCCCTCTGCTTCGATGTAGGTCAGTGTGTGTCACCTAAAGGCTCATGTAACCACCCTCAGTGGCACATAGGGTCAGCCTTTGGCCATTTAATCAGACATTTGGGATCCTGTGTAAGACTTTAGGGAAGCTGTAAGAGCTGTGGCTTGTGAATGCATGCAAGGCCTCACCTGGCAAAACCAACTGCTGATGTGTCTGTGTTTTCCTTACCTTGTCTTATGGAGACGTATCGCCCATTGGCAGCCGTCAGAACCACCTGTGGGTGGCTCTCCTCTAGGTCAAACAGTTCATCTTTGCCCGGCTTGGAGCACCGTCCAGACCTCAGGGTTCCCGTAGGCCCCATGGGAGACAAATACTTCCCCTCGCAGTCTTTAAAGGCCAGCTTCCCACACTTCAGCTCCAGCGTGTACGCCGTGGCCCTCCCGCTCTCCGTCAAGAGCTTCCCGTCGTTGCTGAGGAAGCGGCTGTCGCAGGTTTTGAGGCAGTACTTCCCGTCCAAGTAGACGAGTGTCAGGAGCGCTGCCACACCCCAGGGGATGTTCATATCCACGGCGATTTCCCCATCCTCCATAGAGAGGTGGGCGTAACGCTTGCGGGCCACAGACAGCAGGTTGGCTTGTGGATGCAGAGCCAGGTGCACCGCCCACAGCTCGGCGTCTGTTATCAGCTGGGCAAAGCAGGACAGGTAGTCCCGAGAGCCGCCGAAGAAGCGGAGGTGCTGCTCGGACTGCAGGGCCCAGCGACCGTCCGATTGAGCCACGATGAGGAAGCGGCAGTCTGAGTTTTGCCCGTCAGCCTCACAGGTGACTTTGCCGTCCTTGTCGGAGGCCAGGTAGCGTCCCAGGTGGCTGCGCAAGTAGACCATCTGGGTGTCCTGGGAGTCCTGCTCCAGAGTCCATATCTGCTTCTTCTTCAGGCTGGGTGCTGACGCATTCAACTGAGAGACAAGGAAATGTTGCAACATAAAAGCATGAACACTTTTTTTTATCCTTAGATTTATGTTACAGTTCTTCTTTTATAATGGATGACATGTTTGTACCTTGAAGCCAAAGGCCTCAGCAGTGAGGTAGCGACCCTCGTGGTTGATTAGACCAAACTGCAACTTCAAGGGACGGTTCCCATTAGCCGGCATCTTCACCTGTGGATTCAGGAATGTAACAGAAAGGAGAACAAGCGGTGAGACAAGTTAGGGATGGAAGAAACAGTGGGAAAGGAGAAAGAGACCTGGCGTGGGATGCAGGAGTGAGGGGTATGCATAAAAAAGGAGGAGGGGGTATAAAGGTTTTTTTAAAGAGGTGAGGAATAAGGAAGGGGATGAAGTCATGGAGAATGATGAAATGAGAAAGTCTTAAAGACAGGAAATCAATTCATTAAGGTACAGTATATAAAGCACTCTCAAGACCGCAAATTCCTTCCCCCGCCCATGCCTTCATTATACATTTTTCCAGCTACAGCCTCCTAATTTACTTACTGTGGTTTTTGTGGCTTCCCCTCTGCAGTTTCTGCGGCTCTAATTCCAGCTCCCAGATTTAAGAGGCTTCTTTTGCCAAGCGTCCTCTTGTAATTCTTTCTCTCTCCTCTCCTCTCCTCCGTCTCTTGCTGGTTCTGTTGATGGGGTCTCCCAGCTCCACTAACTCTCCTCACCCTAATCAGGCAGCAAAGACTTGAGTCAACTTTGATCTCTCTTTAGTCCGGCGTCAACCTCTCTTTCTCTAATTTTGTTCTTTACTGCTTATCTCCACTTCTGCAGCCGACCCTCTCTTGTTGAGCAGTGCTCTCTCGTCCAGCCTCACTCCTGTTCTTGCTTGACTTGTTATTCACCCTGAAGGCTCAATCACCTGGTCCCCCCTGACTAGCCTTCCCTGGGGTTTCGTTTTTTCCCCTCCTTTGGGCGACTAACTGTGGATCACATCAAATAGACTGACCTTCTTCTTCTTCTTCACCTTCCTTGAAGTCCAGGTTCCTCACACAAAAGTTTGATCAGTGAAGAAGAACATCCTCGGCGGTCCTGCAAATTTTATGCTAGCGCATTGAAGGACTCCTTCACTCTTCCCCTAAACATAAGCCGTCCATCACAGACGAACTCGGCAACAAAGGGCGCTTGCCTCTGTAGTCTTAAGCCTCTCTCTGTCGCTTTTTCCTCCCATCCTCTCCTTCTCTCTCTCCGCCTTTCTCTAACCTGCCATGTGTATAATCCTGCCTTTCTCTGCGCTTTATTCGGAGCTCTGCACTTTGCCTCTTTCTGTGACACATAAAGACAGGTAAGTAGAAACAATGCGCGCACACACATGCACGCACGGCGCCGGGTAACCAGAGCACTCCCCGTGCCTTTGGGGTAGTTGCCTGAGTGCAGCTCTCCTTACGTGCCTATGCCGGGGGTTTAGTTACACACCTTCTCTGATTGCAAGCTCTCTGGGTCGGTCCTAATGGGAGATGTGTCTGAGAGGCCGAGGGAGTCGCACTTTACATCCGAATTTGGGAGACAAGCAAAAGGAAAGGAGATGGCGGGTGTTGTAAAGGAAACAATAATAAGCTAATCAACATATGGGGTTTTGAATGACTGAGTGTGTGTGTGCAGCGAGTGCGCCTGCATGCATGTGTGTGTGTGTGTGTGTGTGTGTGAGTAATCAACCTTGCCAATCAGCCTATTATAAGTCTTCTTTGCAAAGTAAACAGACGTGTCTGTTCCTGAATCCATCTAATCCTGAACCCAATCATCCCAACCTGGCTAATCTACCGGCACGACCCCTCCCCTCCCTGCTCCTCACACACACACACACACACACACACACACACACACACACACACACACACACACACACACACACACACACACACACACACACACACACACACACACACACACACACACACACACACACACACACACACACTCGCACACACGCTCCCCCTTCTGCTTGTCAATGGCTATAAACATACACGTAGACTCACTGACCCACAGCAACATGCGTGCAATCACCACACACACACACACAAAGGTCAGCGGAGGGTCTCGAGATTCATGGTAAACACCACCACCCACCCAAAGATTTACTCCTCCTGACCCAGACTTGAACTGCTGCACTTTACGCAAAATGTGATAAACAATGCATGTCACACACACACACACACATACGTACACACAAACACAGATATTGAAGGACATGAGTGCTGTAATTGAGTGTGTGAACACTAAACAGACGTTCACTGCACATTTCTGAGATGCTGACTTAGATCGGCTTCCCAGTTGCAAGCCCGAAACGTTGCTGCTGTGCTTTTTTTCTCTGCTAGTTTTATCCCCACAGTATGTAACTAATATAGCTTTGTAGATACGATCAGAAGACAGGATCAGACCTGCCTCTGCAAAAAAGAAAACAGATTTCAAAATCAACTATCCAAATACCCTACTATCATGAACATGATCCCTTTTAACCCTCACGATATTTAAATAGGAACCTTAGAAATGCTTCAAAATGTCCTAGAACCAACACCGGAATCAGACATGAAGCCAAACCTGTGGCTAATTGTGTTGCTTTTTTTTAATAATTAAATAATAATTATAGTTTTACTGGTTGCTGTAATGCAGTAGGCACTGGTTATTTGGTTTCTACTTGTTACTTTTTAATTATAACAGTTCATAAATGATGTTGTCCATTACAAAATGCTTCATTTTTTTGGAGAGTTTTGAAGGCCTGGAGATGATTTAGGCTGACGCTGACACGTGTATGTGTGTCATATCTTTTTAATAATGGCCATATGATAATGAAAAGTGTTCATTAAAATGCTGACTCTTCACATCAGCATTTATATCAACTGAGAATATTTAATGAGACTTCATTCAAAAACAAAATGTTGTATTGGTGACTATTAAAGGCCTATTACCAACTGTTTCAGCAAATAAAAAAACTAAAATTGCAATACTGACAACTAAGTAGTTGTTAGTGGTGACTATAAGATGAGGACAACTAAATTATTTGTATTGACTGTTGACTGACTGGTACTAGTAAGGGGTACAGTGAGCCGGTCATTGTTGTGAAATAAACCCCGACAGCGCGATAACGCACAGGTCTCACATCGCCCTGAATGGGTTTATTTCACAACGATGACCCGCTAGCTGTACATTATCCCGCTTATTACACGGCTACTTACTTCAGATATCAATAATTTGACACAAAAATGGTCCTCCAGAGTCCGACATCAGAACTGCGCCCATAGCAACGGTCTGTTATAAAGAAATAACAGACCGCAGAACACCGTGATTGACCAATCAGAATTGAATCTTCAACAAAGCTGTGTAATAAGTAAGTGTGCAGGTTCTTTACTACACAAGGCTCTACTGCTCAGCCTTCAGATGGCGTTGCTGCTCTGCAGACAGGAGGTCCCAGCCCGTTCTCATTCCCAGGGCGTCAAATACCAACGCTTTGTCACGGCGTTAGATACCGTCACATAAGGCACCCTTTAGGTATTTTAAAGAGCAAAACAAGACGCACAGGGCGGGCAGGGAGGAAGGGGCCCAACAACACAGGGCTTTCATCCAGGAGGCCGCTGTTTGTGTCCCGTGCGCAACGTTTCACTTTACAATCAGCTGTTGTTTCCTGTCCTGTGTTCACAACATCCAGTCACATTTTCACTGTAAAAACGTAGTAATTTTAAGCCCAACCATGTTGTTTCTTCCTAAACCTAACCTAACTAAGTGGTTTAGCCTATATTATGTAGTACATCAGGACATTTGAAAAACACTGCAGTCCATCTGTGTGTTCATAAACACACTTAATGATGTGGAGGAATCTCATCACTAAAAAACGTTCAGTTTGCCTCTCTACTTGGATAAGATGTTGGTAAGAAGAGCTGCATCGTGCATATGTGTGTATATGTGTGTAACAACACTCCTTATCTTTAAAATAACACAAATAAATTGGAAATCAGATCATCACATTCCCCCATGCCTGAAATCCTCATCGGGGAAACATCTGCTGTCTCCCTCTCTCTCTCTCTATAAAACCACAAACATGCGTGCGACACACACACACAGAAAACACACTTGGAGAAAAAAAGGAGGCGCAGACAGACACAAATCAAAAAAAGTCATATACTGTTATTGTTATCAGTGCTATTATTTTCATTACTATCACTATTATCACTATTACTGTACTTCCTCCTCATATGTGTCCTATCCCACGCATCATTAGCTCGCTCTCCGTGGCCCCCGGGGGCTGCGTCATCGTCTGCTGTTGTGCCGGCGCTCCTGCTGCCGTCGGCACGGTGACGCCTGTCGATAGCCAACCAGATGTTTTTTTTTTTTCTACTCCTTATTCCGGGACGGCGGCTGTGCAAGGTTCACCGTGGCAACCGTGGAATGGTGCTTTAGAAGCCATTACAGCGGTCCTCTGATGACACTCAAATAGCTATCATTACACCTCCTCCAAGGAGACACAGAGGGAGGAGGGAGGGAGGGAGAGAGGGAGGGGAGAAGGGAAGGATGGATGGGTGAAGGCTATATAGGAGGAGAGGAAGAGAGGTAGTGGAGGAGAAGATGAAGAGCAAGGAGAAGGAAGGGGGAAACAGCTGAAAGGTGACCAGTGGGAGACGGGTTAAGGGTGTAGGGAGACGGGGGGGGAGAATCGGCAAATTGCACAGGCAGACAGGGATGGGAAACCACGTTAGAGATATAGGAGGTGCATGGAAGAAGGGATGAGAGGCGAAGGGAGTGACTGAGGGAGAAAATGGGGAATTCAAAATGACCGTTCTGAGTTAACAGCCTCCAGCCTTTTTCTACCCTATTAAGTTCTATTCTGCCATTACTTGGGACTGCGGGGGGCTGCCTCATACCCCACAGTGCCCCCCTACTCTCACAGACACCCCCTCCCTACACACACTAACACATCCACAAATACACACTCCCTTCCATACTCTTCCTCCAGTCATCCTCTTCCTCCCTTTTTCCACTTTATAAGTAATTCTCCTCCCGCCTCACTCTCTCGTCTTCAGTTCAATTCCAGAGGTTGTGAACTGAATGAAAGAGAGATCACCTGGATCAATCTTTGAGGCCACTGCTTGTCCTTGTTGTTGCAAAAAGCAAAAAAAACAAGCTGTAAGGTTGTTTTTGCTGCTTTCTAGCTTTGTTCACTTTCCTTCCTCTCTATCCCTGACACATCAACTAGTATCAGGACCCAAATTTGTACCAAACACTGGGAGTTTGCGATACATGGAAACCTTGTTTGTACGACGACCATGTCGGAAATCAAAAGGAAAAAGGGAAGGAAATGGGGAAAACCCACACACTGGTGCATATTCTGAGTGCTTTTAGACTGATTTGTCATATTTGAGGTATAAATGTACCTGCTTTAGTGTGAAAAAGAGTGAAAAGGGTATAAAAAAAAAGTTGTTTGCATATAATTTAAATCCTAAGATTGAGAACGCCTGACACAAATGTTTACCGAGAAGTAGGGCTGAACCGAATGCTTGGAATCTTCAAAACTTTGACTGCAGCCATGGTATTCGACCTCCAAATCTCTATTCAAATGCCTCGTTTTTAAAATGTTTTAATTTTTTTATATGTAAGTATGTAATAATAATGTATAAATTCCAAAATAGCACATGAATTAAGGAATAACCCCACAACATTATTAATTATTCATATTCAGCGACAATTATTAGCAGTTATTCTCAGACGGATACCGCTGTTTGTTGTGCGTAGAGGTGCATGTGTGTACAGTAGTGCGGCAGTGGTACTGAAACGGGGGAGATGGAGACAGACAGAAGAACATGTCAGCCTGCTGCGCCGCGAAGCTTCGAATACCTTCGAAGATTTCTCACCGAAGCTTCGAAGCCTAAAAAATGGTATCCGGGACAGCCCTACCGAGTCTGAGGATGCTGCCACCTACAAGAGCTTCAGTGAAATCACTATTTGACTGAAATGTCAGTGAAAAAAGGGGGACATGCTTTTACATGTGAAACCTGTCCTGTAACTGTCCATCAACTTTTTCTGTTTTTCTTTTTCGACATCTTCCTCTTTCCCTCATCAACAAACCTCCACCGTCTTCTTCCCACGTCTATTCTCCTTACACATTGGAGGACATCTCAGACTTTTTAAAGGAGAAACTTGACCCCCCCCCAAAAAAACTACAACGATAAAACAGTATTGTCCACAAAAAGCAACAACAGATTCCTACCATGCAGGGGCGGCTGTGGCTCAGGGGTAAGGCAGGTCATCACGAGGTTGACGGTTCGATCCCCGGCTCCCTTCTGTCCACATGTCGAAGCGTCCTTGAGCGAGACACTTTACAGCAGACACTGCTCCTAAAATGATTAGGATGGATGAAATGGAGAGGTCAAATGTCACGTATGTACCTGTATGTATGTGACGAATGACATCAAGTTTAAAGAAACATACCAGGTGGTGTCGGTGTGATGGATGGATAGTAACTTTATTGATCCCGAGGGAAATTCAAGTTTCCAGCATCACAGTTCCATAGTGCAAAACATGTTAGTAAAAAGGCAGTAAAAAAGTTAGTAGTACAAAGTACAAAAAAATATACCAGATATAAAAATACAAGGAGATGAAGAAAAACTGTTAAGGGTGCAGGGTAACAGCTGTGATACAGGACTATTAAAAAAGTGCAGAAGAGACTGTTAAAAATGAGTATAGTGCAGGGTAAATTAATGTTAACACAACTATTCAATTGCAATAACAAAACAAACGTTTTAACCACTTTTTTTTTTTTATTTGTATGCATGTTGAAACAGTTGCATCCTCACACACACCTTGACTTGACCTGGCATGCTCACAGTTGTAATCCCCAAAGCCACCACAGGGAGGCGGTGTCAGCCTTCTCCTTTGGCTCCTTTATATGAGAACCTTTGCCTATATATTTTTTGGAGGTTAAAAAAAAAGAGGGAGAAGATTGATGCGTGGTTTGTCAGTGTTGGTGCCTGTGTGACTGCATAGCGTAGGAGGGAATGACTTTAGTGCTATTTAAAATGGCTGCTTTTAATGTCTCCTTTTTTTTTTTTTTTGGAGGGGGGGCTTTTTGCAAGAACTGAAAGGCGTCAACAACACGTGCAGCGTTATCAACTGTAAAACATCAGTGCAATTAAAAGGAGAGGAGGAGGAGGGATATTTCCCCATGTTTCAATCATTTCCAGAGTCTGTTTCTCTGCCATGTAATGCAGCCTTGTACATGGCATAACAGGAGCAGGTTTGACCCACACTTTTAGAGCCTGAACGTGTGAATGTGGGTTATACCTCACTGCTAAGCATGCATTTCTCATGTGCTTTTAATCCCATTGGTTTTCTTGCATGCTGATTTGATTATGATCAGGGCGACACACACGCACGCTTGCAAAAAAAAAAGGCTGCAGCTCCATGTGCTCCTCTCCACTATGCTTCACTATATTACCCTTTTTTCTTTTAAATGTGTCTGAAACGAGGCTTTGAAGCAGTCCCGGATTAACTGATGTATCGCGTTTCTAAAAACAAACCGCCTCTGAATCATTCATTAATTCACATTTGGCTATTACAGTGCGGGTTTTGTGTTTTATGAGCAGAGCAGCTCAGTTCCTGTGTGGTAGGAAAGAGTTAATAACAACGCTCTAAACGTGATGAGTGAGGGGGACTCTGTGAGAAAGCAGCGAGCCAATCAGCGTCGAGATTAACACCTTGCAAGGCTGTGATTGGCCACAAGCCTGGTCCGTTGTTGTTTGGAACTCAAAACCCACGTGGGGGCGCGAACCCTCATTTGAGCTCTCATTGGCTGAGCCTCCACACTCAAGACCCGCCCACAGAGTCTCGCTCTGTGATTGGCCGAGCTGCCGCATTGACTCCGCCCCCTCTCTCTCCCACTCCTTCAGCCTTGTTTTTCCGTCCGCGAGGAAAAGGAAATATCCCTCTCGCGAGCTCCATGGGCTCGCGCGGGCAGCCGCATTCGACGTCGCCGGGCGACGAGTCTCCCGTTAGTTCCTTTTAGCGCCAATTTTTCCCGCGACGTTTTGCTCTGTCTGTCTCTGCTGCTTCATGTTCTCTCTTCATAGAGCAGCAGCCTCTGTACCGGACACACACACACACACACACACACACACACACACGTCCATGTTCATATGTGCAGCTTTGCAGTGACAGGACCATTAACCTTTAATGAATTAATTATATTACTAAAGATTAACAGGCAAGGGAGCTTAATCAAATTTGGTGTGTGAGAGTATAGCCTCTGGCCCCTATCTATCTATCTATCTATCTATCTATCTATCTATCTATCTATCTATCTATCTATCTATCTATCTATCTATCTATGTCCTAAGTCCTTTTAACTTTGCCTCCTAACAATTATATTAGTCTGCAACATTAAAATATACGGATGTCTTATTATAAGACTTATTACAATGTAAATTTGGTTACTAAGAAACATTAAATGTGCAGTTGCAGTTTAGATAAAGCGCTTGATTTAAAGGGACTGTTTGTAACTTCTTACACGTATAAATCACCCGGGTCGGTGTCCCATGCGCGCTTGTGTGTGGCTACACTGTTCAGACTCAGACTCCAACACAAACTACACGGAAGTACCAAAACCGCAAAGTTATATGTAGTGAAGCCCGTCTTACAAAACAGTGTTGGCCGCGGTCGGAGGACGCGGGGGAGACCGTAGCTTTGGTCTCCAGGGCCGGAGTCTCTGATGTACTCTGCTCCTCTGCCTGCTTGCCTTCACTCAGCTCGCTCCACCTCACGTGCATGCGCGTCCCTTTAAAGGGACTGTTTGTAAGAATCTGAAATGCTTGTTAACAGCGGCACCTGTGGCCGTTAAGTCAACGAAAGTCAGCATCCTGTTGCTCGTGCTTGTGCTCGCTCTACATAGACATGAACGAGCATCGCTCAAAACAGTGAGACGACACACGTCAGCTAAAACCACAATATCACTCTATATTTCAGCTGCTTGGCAGTAATGTTAGCTGACCAGACGGAGGTCTTTCCACGAATCACTGCTGATCCTAGTGTTGGCTTTTCCTGCTTCAGCCTCGGGGGGAACAGGGGAGACACCGGCACCCGGTCGGGGACGATAACGTTTCTCGCTGCGGAGCCCCGTCACTTCACAAGACACGGAAAACCTCTGTTGGTCTGGAGGAGCTGCAGCAGTTATTTATGCACAAACATCCACTGTACATTCACTAGATATTCTCAGAGCTACGAACTCTTCTGCAGTGTGGAGTGTGCGCGCATGAACGTGAGGTGGAGCGAGCTGAGTGAAGGCAGGCAGGCAGGCAGGCAGGCAAAGGAGCAGAGTACAGCAGAGACTCCGGCCCTGGAGACCAAAGCTAAGGTCTCCCCGGCATCCTCCAACCGCGGTCAACACTGTTTTGCAAGACGGGCTTCACTAGATGTAACTTTGCGGTTTTGGTGCTTCAGTGTAGTTTGTGTTGGAGTCTGAGTCTGAACAGCGTAGCCACACGCGAGCGTGCATGGGACACCGACCCGGATTGATTTATACGTGTAAGAAGTTACAAACAGTCCCTTTAAACTGAAAGAAGAAGAAAGACGTGACAACACGGACTGTGAACTAGCTGCGTACTAAGTGGTAAGAAAACAACTTAAAGCTGTAGTGGATAGAAATGGAGCAAATATAATTTTAAAAATGTATTTTTATAAAACGGTCACTATGTCCTGACATAAGGACATGAGACAGGTAAAAAAAATTTGCCTCTGTGTCCTTCGGTGCTCCTAATGGCATCTGCAAGATTTCACAGACCGGAGGAAAACAACCAATCAGAGCCGAGCTAGAGTCTGCCGTCTCTCAGCAGCTGTCAATCACTCACAAACTCCAATCAAACGGTCAAACTAGGCAGCGCTGATCAAATATTAATCAATATTCTGTTACTGTAATGCCTCAAATGTTTTTAGAAACATCTTGTAGTGAACTGTTTAGCTGTAAAATGATAAAGTTTGTGACTAGGCAGCCATGTTGAGATCAGTTGAGGAAATACCAAGCACCGCCCACCAGCCAGAGCACAGCCAATAGGAACGCTCAATAAAACACACTCTCTGAAATGACCTGTGATTGGTCAAGGTCTCCCGTAGAGGGCTAGATTTTTTTTAAAGCCTGAAAGCAGAGCCATGAGGAGGTGCAGAAGTCTAGTTTTCTCTCAGAACACTTGAATTACAATACGCTGAAAGGTTATTATGGGATCTTTGCCCAATAATGCCAAAAATATACTGCCTACTGGAGGTTTAACGTCCATTTCAGCTGCAACGCTCCCTGCCTGATTCTGTTCATTTTTATCATGATTGTATCTATTGGCACAATTTGATACATTTTGCTGAACAAACTTCTTACTTTTCTAGTACATTTAGTGCTTTTTTCCCTCAGCTGTCTTTTCAGTTAGGTGCAATTAGGGCATACTTCTTAAAAAAAACAAAAACGATTTTTTACAATTTTGAAATCGATTTTTTAATTCCAGAATCGATATATTTGCTTAATTTGAGTTTATGCAGAGGTAGAAGGAAGTTACTGCTTTTATTGTTGTAGTCTGAGTAACGTGACGTCATATCTGTTCCGTATCCGTCAACCATAACAAACACAGGTCGCAGTGAGTTGAAACAACAAAACAGAAAATGGTGCAGGGTCGGCGTGGATACGACCTGCACCCTCACATTTTAAATCCAATGAGGTAAACACTCCACATATAGTAAAGTATGGAAACCCTTTGGGCTTCACACATTGCCAAGAAAAGCAGAGCTAGACATCACAGCTAAAGCTGCATGCTAACTCTGTCATGGACAGGAAACAATATCATATTGCGGTAAAGTGCGGTCGAGCCAGCCGTCACTCTCATCTCCGTGGTCAAATCGGTTGATGCTACAACTGTAGAGCACCCATATACTGACATTTATGTTAAATACAGTCAAACAGCCCCGATGGAGCTGAACATGGATGTATAATGAGAACGAAACTGACGGGAGAGCTAGCGACGGACTTCGCGGAAGTTAGCCGAAGTATACACGTGTGACTACGTCTGGTTTTCAAAATAAGGTGTTAACAAAGGGAACAGTATATACAAAATACATATACTGTATAATAGGATTGATTGGATTAAGATAAAATAAGATAAGATGGACCTTTATTAATCCCCGGAGGGAAATTCAGGTGTCAAAGCAGCAACATCAGCAAACAGAGTGAATCACAGGAGAGGTAAAGGTATACAAAAATTATAAAGACAATAATAGAGATATAAAAGATACAGATAGAGTGAATGGGTGAACATAGTGTGTACAGTCCGTCAATAAATAAATGTAGTATGTACAATGAATAAATAAATAAATAAATGTAATATGTACATATGTGCAGTCAGCAATAAAGTGGTATATAGGATGTATAGTGTAAAGTGAGTGTAAATATTGATGAGTGTTATATTCACCAGAAGTATAAAACATTAAATGTCCCTTAAAATTAAAAAGAAAATACTACTAATTTGTGAGGTAAATGTCTTTATTCTTTAGATTCTTTGGTTGCTGGAAAAAACAAATAATTCCTGACAATGACTGATATATTTGACTTCAGGACATCTCTGACTATGTACATGCTGAAAATCAAACATTTTACTGTATTAATTTAGATATTTTCCAAAGTAAAAGTCCCTTGAAGAGCATGATTTAACTTTTTCCCATGGTCTAGTGTTAAAAAAGTTAACAAAAACCACAATAAATCATAATATCGAATCGCAATACATATTGATTCGGCATCCAAGTATCGTGATAGTATCGAATCGGGAGATAGGTGTATCGTTCCAGCCCTATAGGACGCTCAGAAAAAACTAGTTGAATTAGAAAATGGTGATTCTCAGTGCAAGAAAAGTGCAATGTGTTCACTCCTAACAGTTTAAAAGCAAAGCTTTACGTTGGTGCGCTGTCAAAACCTAATGAGAGCTTCGCTGAATGCTAACAAAATAATTGTTCTTATAGCTCGGTTCAAATGATGAGATGTTCAGATTTCATTATAAAGTGCAGTCCGCTTTGAAGATGGACAGAATACTATCAAATATTTTGTGTTTCAGAAAAATCAGCAACCACCACGCTTATTTAAATGATAAACTTTTCTTACTGCATCTCTTATTCTGTATTTACATGCACTTGCTTTTTCACAATTAAGGCCAACTATTCTCTTGAAATTGTGTCTTCCATGCAGCTGGCGATACTTCCTGAGCCTCACAGACCCGCTACAGTGACTCTTTTTGGGGATTTCTGCCTCCAGAACATCCCATCCCCTTCCTCCTCCTCTTGAATTGTTGAATAATGCTGCTAAACTAGGCTCAGATTGAATCTCCCGTCCATTCAGTTCACCTCGGAATCGAGATCAGTCGGCTTTTTCCTCGCCTCATCCTATGCCGGAGCCGTGCTGCGGATTTAGTTTGCCTCTGATCCAGCAGCAGCGGGCGCGGCGGCCCTCGCTGTGTCGCGGCTGCAGGAGGGGAGCTGGGCCAGCGGGGAAGGGGGATACCCCCCGCGTGCGCTCGGCAATTGTTGTCGTGGCGATGGTGGCCGTAGTGGTGGTTGCCAGGGAGATGGCGGTTGCTTGTCTGACCCGTCCCCCTCGTGCTGTCACCAGCATTATTGATGCACGCCGCTGCTTGGCATTGTGGGAGTGCGGGAGGGAGGGCGGAGAGGACAACGGTTAATGAGTTCAGGAGGAACAGGGACTCTCCCTGCTCTCCCTTTCCTTTCTCTGTTTCCTCATCACCTCGCTCCCTTCCCCTCTACCCCCTTCATTTCTCATGGGTGTCTGTCTTGTGCGAGTGTGCATTAAGAATGTGGGTCTCTCATGATCCATCATGGCAAAATGCACTTTCCCTCTCCTTCACACACACACACACACACACACACACACACACACACACACACACACACACACACACACACACACACACACACACACACAGAAACACATACACACACACAACTAAACGGCATACAGACGGTGCACTCACAAAAACATGTTCTCCCACACCTTTACTCGAACAGCGCAACTGACTCATTCGCAACCACTCCTTTCCCGCTCACTTATACACACACACACACACACACACACACACACACACACAGATGCTGCCCTGCTGTTATGCCTGAAGGTAGGAGAGCTAGCAAGATTAATAATGACCCCTGACTCCCCATAGACAGACCCAAATATACACAGTTTGGAGAGAGAGAGAGAAAGAGCGAAGGCAAAGAGAGTGAAGGCAAGAACAAGGTGAGGCCAAATGGTGACTAAAAATACACAGTTTAGACACAAAGAGAGAGAGAAAATGTATACAGTTTAGAAAGTGATAGAGACGAGAAAAGTGTGAGAATTGGGCGAGAGGAGTTGAGGATGGGGGGTCGAGAGAGTATGTCAGCACTAATTGGGCTTTATTTCATTTTTCTCTATGCTGACACCTGAAAACTGAGAATCATTTTCAAAAGGTTAGGGTGTGTGTGTGTGCCAGGGGTACTTCAGGTTTCTCTTCCATAAAGTTAGGTAACGTGCAAGCGACAGATTAAAAAAAGAATGGTCAAAATGGAAGAAGCAGAGGCCGTGATAGCCTGGCTTTTAGTCACTACTATGAAGCCCTTTCTCCTAAAAACGACATTCTGATACAACTAAACTGCATTCTCAATTATGTTTGGAAAGAAATGTATTTTGTCGCGGATTACGTTTGTCTTTCTCAATCCGTAGATGGCTGCAGCAAGTAGAATAACGAGCAACGCGCAGAGCAGGTGATGTAGTATGTCGAGCAACCGTTAATGAAAGTTACGTGAAATAATAATGTTATTGGTCTAATAACAAGTATAGCAAGCGAGAAAGCCCACTACTAGTAGGCGGATGGGTACAACAAACACAGGAGTTTCCCCCAGGAGACCGCTGTTTGTGTACCATGTGAAACATTTTAAGCATTTTAAGCCAAACAATGATGGTTTGTTATTAAACTTATTATTGTTATTAACCCAGTAGTTTTGTTGCCTAAACCTAACTAAGTAGTGTTTTTTGTTTTGTTTCAAATTAGAACACTAAGCACATGTTTAAAACTGCGACCGCAATCCGTGACAAAATGCGTTTCTTTCCGAACGTAATTGAGAATGCAGTTCAGTTGTATGGGAACGTAATTTTGTGGGAGACAGGGGCCAAGCTCCAGAAATGTTGGATCCTAAAATTTCCGTAATGCAACTCAATAGTGTCTCCAAGCCCAAGCCAAGATCAGACTTTAGTTAGCTCCTCCAGAACCATAATCATGACCTACAACTGTACTCACAGGTTGAGTAGTTCCACCTATGATGAGTAAACTGGTGTGTGAAAATAGGTCAAGCTGTTCTCATACACCGTTGGTAGCTACACCTATGAAAAGTAATGCACTATAATTTGTATATATCCCACAAAATCAATTCGTAATCGATGTAATTCTGAATCAGGAAGTAAAGAGTGTCAAACAACATGTAGGGAGGAGGTGGAGGTGAATGGGTGGGTCAAAAACGTTCACCCAGGAGACCGCTGTTCATACCCTGTGTGAAACCGTAAATCAACGCTGATTTGTCAAGTAACTTCCATACATACAGTATGTTACGCCACTTCTGGAGTTATTTTAACCTAAACTGCAATCTTTTCCTAAACATAACTAAGTAGTTTTCTTGCCTAAACCTAACCAAGTTGATCTTTTCCTAAGTTTCCTGTGAAGACAGAAGTTTATTTTGAAAAGACTGGAACGGAAATTGACATGCGTCACGTGTTGCTGGACATACGTAGGAAAACACATGAAAAATGAGGAATAACTTTTCGTAAGAAATCATATGAACCGTTGTATGAGGATACGTTGAATAGGTGCAATTGCCGCGTGGATTCTGTTACCTCTCAACAGTCTTTTGTTTCCCCCTCTATCCAGTCTTTGTGCTAAGCTAAGCTAATCGACTGCTAGCTATATTTAACGAACAGATCGGCGCATTTCCCAAAACATCAAACAATTCTTCTACTGTTACGGAAAGATTGTGGTCATGGTTATAAGACTCCGTTGACTGCTGGTAGAACATACACATACAGTAGGTGCTTTTAGGCATTTGAACAAACAAGTCCATGCCTTGATCTTCCTTGTGAGAACAGCCTCGATACAGGTGTTGTCATTAATCTGTTTTTGTGTTGATTTTTCCAGACAACTCCATAATGATAATAATAATGACATTTAATTGAAGCCTTCACGAGCTGAAAACGCTAGTTTAGACGCACATTGTTTTCACACGTAACCAGTGTTTTCCACATAAGCTTCGTGTGAACGCAGCCTAAAGAGAGTGACGGCGAGAGTATTTGCTTTGACAGTGTGTTACTACCTCTCACTTTCTTACGCTAAAGCGCTCTCAGAGTTTTCTCAGCTGTCTCTCTCTGGGTCACACACACACACACACACACACACACACACACACACACACAGGCTTGTATGCATGCATGTGTGTGTATAGACGCACACAAACACTCACTAATACCAGCGGCAATATGCAGGAAAATACACAAACAGGGATGCATACACACACACACATACATGCACACACACACAGGAGCGCTGGCATGGATTAATGTGTTTGGCTCAACTATTTCATTTATTACTGTTGGAGGCCTTTTGTGATGAGGGCATTTTTCAGGTTGCTAACCATTATTCCCTCTAGGCCCGAGGCTCACCAAAAGACGGTATGAGTGTGTGTGTGTGTGTGTGTGTGTGTGTGTGTGTGTGTGTGTGTGTGTGTGTGTGCGTGTGTGTGCGTGTGTGTCAGTGTGAGATTTACCCAGCCTTATGGTTATGGTTATGGTCAAACCAAGTAGTCAGATTTTTTCTTTCTATTCTTCAGGGGATTCACGTTGCCATTTCTGACTGTACTTAATGCTCCCTCCCCATTTGTCAACACAAGCCTAAGCAGCTCGGAGGCCTGTTTGTTTTGCCATGAAAGGATTTTTTTTTGCACCTCTATCATACCTTGAAATATTGCTGAGTGTGCTATATCCATCAACATACCAAAAGTGTCTTAGAGAGGGAGGGAAAGACGTGGATAGAGAGAAACCACGTCACTCGTCTCTGTCCTGATGTTCTCCTCTCTCTTTCACCCCCCAGTGTATTAAAATGTGTTTACACAGTACTCGGATCAACTACAGCACAAATTACATGCACATAGAGATATAAACTCAAACCAGATGGCATTGCTTCTGCTCTGAATAATGGTCGGTGTTTGGTTCCGTTTTCATGGGCTTGACTCTGCCATCGCCTCGAGAGTAAATTAATTCATTGGTTTATTCTTGGTTCTCTTTGTTTGCGGAGGAACATTTGTTTTCTGGCCACTGGGCTAATGTGTGACAGTAATGCAATAATTAATTGAAATCATTCTGGGGGTCGGCCTTTTAAAAGGCAGGAAGCCATCATCATCAGTACCCTGCCTTCCACCTCTACATCATCACACTGATCAACTAAAATGTGCGATTGGCCAATGTGATCTCAGGGGAAGGCGTATAAATAGCACGCCACTTTTAAAAGGTACAGTGTGTAGGATTTGGCGACATCTAGTTGTGTGGTTGCGGATTGCAACCAACTGTGCGACCCTCCGCTCAGTCCTTCAAGACTGCGGTAAGGTGAGCCGCCAAGCGCAAAACAGTGGTAACGCCGTTCGAGCAGCGGAAGTCAGACGGCGGCCGGCGGTACCACGGTTTTGCACTCTGCGGCTCATGTTACTGTAGCTTCACAAGCGTGTTGGAGAAATACGTTGGCCATGAGGTTACGTAAAAACACGAAAGGCTCTCTCTAGAGCCAGTGTTTGGTTTGTCCGTTCTGGGCGACTGTAGAAACATGGCGGTAGATATGAAGGACTCATTCTAAGCTAACGAAAACACAACAATTCTTAGTTTCAGGTGATTATACACTGGATAAAACATAGTTTTTTAGAATTTTAAGCTTTTCGCATGTAACATTGTGAAACGGCTCATCACAGTTATGTTTAAGCAACTAAAACTACGGTAACGGTCGCAGTTAGGTTTAGGCAACAAAACTACTTAGTTAGGGTTAGGAAAAACATTACGAGTTTGCTTAAAATATGTATATAAACTACATAAAATACAAGTAAACAACTAAACACAACTATGCAAAACATTCACAAACGTCACTTTAAAAAAGTAAACAGCTCTTTTGGTTTCACACGGGACATGAACAACGGTCTCCTGGTCGAAAGTCCTGCGTTTGTTTGATCCAATCTTCCTCCCCTTCCGCCCACAAGTAGACTTTCTTGATTTTTATATTACAGAGCGTCGCGTAGCATATTCACGCGAACAGGTTTACATTGCAGTGAGTGCAGACTAAATGGTGTTAAAGCAAGAAAAGGCATTGTGATAGCACGTGAAATGACTTAAGAAATTGGTGCCATTTGGTGAGACCAGGCTGGTTTTGGCTCCCAGGTACTAAGTGTTGTACTAAACTGAATGTAACAGGTTGGACCAGCGACAGACTGAACTGAGGACAATCAAAGTCACAGTTATGAATCGCGATGTGTTCACTTACTGCTGTACGTACTAAAGTCACTTTTGAACGGTGATGTGTTCACTTAGCTTGGAAAAAAAGCCAACAAACTACATAGAAACGCTCATTTAGATATATTTGAGATTTTGGTTCTGAACAAGACATGTAAAGACATTTTGAAGACTGCTTTGCTTGAACTGGAAAGTGAGAGTATATCTGTGCAAGTGTCCTTGAAAACGTTAAAAACTGCAAAAGTTGTATTGCTGCTGTTGTGTTCCCCTGATCACATTTTTGTCGAGTTTCTGCTTTCATTACAAGGGCTGGATGCATTTCTATGGGTTGAGAAAATACGCCTAACCGATTTGTTAGTCTTAAAAATTAGTTGTCATAAATAAATCAAAAAACGAGAGAGGTTTTCTGAAAAGTTGACATCTTGGTAATAAAAGAGTCTTTATCAGTACGTGGTTTTTATGAGGCCAACACACACAGAAGCAAAAAAAAATAAATCCTTTTATGCATTAATTTAATGGATGAAAGGGCCAAGAGTTAAAGTGGTTTCGAGCCAAAGCTCAGCCGCAGAGATAGACAAACATTTACTGTAACGGGAAAGCTGCTAACATTTGTAGAAATACAGTGTCAAAATTGACCACAGATTTTAATCAACCTCTCAAACCTTCTGTGACACAGTGTCAACCTACGCTGTACAGCGAGAGCGTCACAAAGCTAGTATTCAGCGCCGCCATTCAAAAACAGCCTATTCCCAAGGCCAACACACAAAGATGCAGTTGGTGTAAAGACCAGAAAACCTGGAGCCCTGAGCAATGGACAGGAGTAAAATGATCTAATGAGCTGCCTTCATGTTTCTCTTACAGGTGTCATGAGAGTCCGCTGGGTCCAATGGCTCCTTTGTATGGCTTTATAACAGCGGAGGAATATGAGGCCATTTAAGATGACGATGTCTGTGTGCACAATGCCAGAGAAATCCAGAATGAAGTCAAACACCGGTATAGAAATCTTTGTCATCTCTCAAAGAACTGGAGGCTTTTTTATCTTGCAAAAAATCAAAACACGCACCGCTCAGGCCTCACGTAACAGCACTGGAAGAAGGACTGGGAGGAAAATTATACAAATTGAATATCCAGTACAGCCAGTAAGGAGTGGAGCTGCTGTCATGCAAATCCTGAACAACACGTGCTTGGGTTTTGAACCAAAAATATATTTGGCAATTAAAAGTTAAGATTTCTTGTCTCTCATTACATCTCTCAATCAAAAGCATTCCACTGTACTTTGGTGCTAAAAGTGTAATTAATTTTTTTGTTTATCTTATTGTCTATCTAAATTGAGTTCCAGGTCTTTCTCTCAGTGTAACTGGCCTTAAATTGTTTTTTACCATTACATTTCCCACATTACTTCTTACATATTAAATGAAAAAATAGGAAAATAATGTCAAATGAGTTAATTAATTATTATATAATTATTATTATTATATTAAAATTAATTTCAATGTACAGTATGGCCTTTGGGGTAAAACACACTGCACATGTTAAAAGACATTAAAGGCCTTTATTACACGGCTTTGTTGGATACTCGATTCTGATTGGTCAATTACGGCGTTCTACGGTGTGTTATTTCTTTATAGCAGACCGTTGCTATGTATAACAGACCGTTGCTATGGGCGCAGTTCTGGTGTCGGGACTGTGGCGGACCATTTTTGTGTCAAATTATTGATTTCTTAAGTAAGTAACTGTGTAATAAGCAGGATAATGTACAGCTAGTGGGTCATTTTTGTGAAATAAACCATTTCAGGGCGCCCTGTCGGGATTTATTTCACAACAATGACCTGCTCGCTGTACATTATCTCTTACTTACACACCGGCGGCGTGGCGCATAAATGACACGAAAAAGGCGAAATACTCGCCTGCAAATATTATACGTCTTTTATTGTGAAAGATAGGAATGGAAGGATTGTATCTGGTCTGCGCTGCCTTTGACAAGGTTGAAAGAAGTAATAAAGTTTGCCGTCTTGGTTTGGACTACAGAGCCTCCGTGTTGTTGTTTCATAAATATAGGCGCAACTCAACCGGTTCCACACAACATGATTGGTTGATGCTTTTATTCGCAGTCTCGTTACAGAAAAAAAGTCACTTTTTTGCCGCGTAATGTGTGAAAGTACTCAGGACAAAAACTATTGATTTGCAAATGAATCGCACAAAAAAAAAACGCCACCGATGTGTCCTTATATTATGTGTGAGAGGCAAAGTACATATCATTTCATTAACTGGATGAAGCAATATGTTTTTGTGTTCAGTGGTTAGAGTAAAAATAACTAGAACACAGGAAGCCTCGAGACGTTGGCATTCACACCACAATTCAACATAGTTGTTTTTTGTTAAATACCTATTGCAGGAGTGTACTTCTTCCATCAGGGTTATTAAACCATAACGTATGTAACGATGCACATTGGTCAAACTCAACATAATCAAACTGGCATATTTATCGTGACACATTGTGCCGACAATGTTCATGACTGTTTCAGCTCTTACTCACATCTCACTTGTCTGACAACAGCCAAGATATTCAGGCTCTAGCTCAAGATAGACCTTTTGCCTGGGCATGCGGGCAATGTGCAGTATGTTGTGGGTAAGGAGGCATATCCGCCACATGAGCGTAACGAGTTCAATATTTTTCACAGCTAAGTAAGTGCAGTAAGTAGTTGCTTCAAGTGTTCAAATGATAATGTTTTTTTGCACAGCGATGGGATCTTTTTAAACCCTCACATTTTTTTATTTTCAGGCATTTATACATGAAAACTCAATACAACAAGAGTTTTCTAATGTCACACAGGAAGCCGAAATGACTTGTCACCACTGTGGTCTGAGTCTGGAGTGCAGGGTTGCCAGACTTGTCAGCAGCAGGTGATGAATGTAACGACAGAATAGGCTCAGTTACACTTGATGATTCTGCACCAAAGCTAGTCGACAAATGGCGCTTTGTTTCATGTATGTATCATAACGACGGCTTATATATACGCCGTCCTTGGTCTTCCGGTTTCCCTTTTTGGATGACGAATACAGACTACCGCTACCTGCTGGTATGGAGTTATTTCCTCTCATGTTGGCTCAGGACGTATGTGCTAGTTGGCCATTGGCTGTAGTCTTTGCGGTGTGTTCGAGTGCAACTTTTTGGCCAAGACGGGCGACGTGAGGTGACGCAACGGTCGGTCTTCATCGCCACTAGTTCTTTGATATCGGTTTGGTGCGTCTGGGCCTTAGGAGTGACTAACTGGAATAGATTTTCTGCCCAAATTGGCCAACAACTTTTGTAGGGTGACATTTAAGGCTGTTACTATGGTTTAACATTTAGGCTATAGTGTGTAGCGTTCTATTATAAATGTTTAGAAAATGTTTAGAATTAATTTAATGTATTCTTAAAGACAATGATAAAAGAGGGAATACACACTTCTCTCAGCAGGTGGGTAGAGATATACCATGAATAAAGAAGAACACTTTTGATGTCTGATGGTTCTTCATCAAGTCAAATTTGGGTCATTCGTTTGTCTGAACATCAGTAGCACTTTGTTAAGAACCATATATGTGCTGCTTATGACCTCCTTTTAATAATCTAAGAGTAATGGTGATTGAGGTTGTGGGTGGGGAGTGTGAATGTGGGAGTTTCCACATCCGCATCATTAAACTAAACTTAAACCTCAAACCTGCGATGCTGTTGTCATGATCACTGACCGGACCGCACGACTGTCTAAGCTGTAAGTGTGATCATTTATGTTATTTATTACAATCCTGCACTGCCTTTAAGAGGTCGATAAGTTACTGAAGACGACAGGTCTGAATCTGAATTGAACCCTGTATTTTCTTTGTAGCTTAATATCACAGAGAAAAACAAATAACCATGTAATATGTATATAATATGATAGAAAAAAGCGGTTATTTACTCTTAAGCAATGTTAAAACTTTGTGATATTTTGTGTTACTTAAACTGTTTATCTTCACTTATCAACATTTCTAAATTGTGGATGCCAAATGTATCATTTCTTTGCAAGAGATTTACCCCAAACTACTAAAATATGTGTTGTTTTGACATAAGAGTGTATATAGTATATTTCCCTTCATATTCATTTTCTTTGTCGATTTTGGTACAGGGCATTTGAAGCACCGATGGGGGCGAAGGCAGCAGGAAGTGTATTTTGGGCACTCTTTCTGGTGCTGTTTCCTGTGTCAGGTACAGGTCTGCATCACATTATTGCTGTTATTGTTAGAAAGCTCTTGGCAACCAAGAGTGTTAATCAAGCAAACATTTAATGCCTGTGCACTTTGTGTTTATTTTTTTTATTGCAGTTCAACTATCATCACCCAGGTGTGTGACCTACAAACACAGAGAAACCTGTGGCGTAATGGGCTCATTCGTAGAGTTTCCCTGCTCTTTTCCCAATAATAGTCAGATCATCTCAATATCAGGATGGTCCAAAAAAGTGAACCCCAAAATGAAACTTCAACCCTTGAAAGAGATGCTCGCTTATTCGCTGCGAATGAACTACCTTGAGCGTGGAAACAATGACTGCACGATTAAACTTAGAGATTTAAAAAAGACGGACGCATCCATTTACTATTTTGTATACAATTTTAGAAATGTTACAGGTGATAGCGTGACATGTGAAGGTGTACCTGGTGTGAGACTCAATATTTTTGCATCTCCTGTGAGAATCCGATTGGAGAAGCTTGTTGGGGGACCGGATGTGCCTGTTGCAGATTGGACAGTGATGAAGGGTCAGAGGATAATGCTGACTTGTGTCTCCACCTGCGCTGCAAATCTGAACTCCAACCCAAGCTATATCTGGTACAAGAACAGACTGCAATTAAATGACAGCAGAGCAAACTCCCCCTACCTGTCTTTCGACTCAATCAGTGATGAGGATACGGGCAGTTATGTCTGCGCCATGATTGGCTACAAAGATCTCCCCTCGTCTGCTGTCAATCTCAAAGTCCAGAGACGACCCAGAAACAGTGTGGTGTCTGAAATCTCTGACAGTGGATCAAAGGAGGACAGTGTACCGACTCAGACGCATGGAAGTGATGCTCAGAACTCCACGGACCAACTCTTCAATAAACGCAAAAGCAGGTTTACGTCCTTCTCTGTAATGCTTGTAGCCAGTGTTAGCATCGGATTGGTAATTACAATGATGGTGGCTATACTAGTCGTCAAATTAAAGAAGAAGAAGAAGAAGAAAAAGAGGAGATGTGTTGATTCAGTCCCTGGGCCTCCCAACCCAGACAGTGACTTCTACATGGCTCTGGATATCAACTCCATGTCTGCTGACTATGACACACTGGACACAGTGATACGCAGTCCGGCTACTGACCATGTTTATGAGAACTTACAGCAGCCTGGAAACTCCAGCCTGGAAACTCCCTGAGATGAGAGAGAGGTTTTACAGCAGCCCACCACCAGTTTTGCATATGATCTCCCATGTGCAGTGTATGCATTTCATGTTATTTCCAATTTCCACTGTGTAACCAGTGGGCAACCTCCGGGTCTGAAAAGTGAAGCCAATGCAAAAATGCCTTAAACTTGCATTCTCTCTAATAGCCAGCAGGGGGCGACTCCTCTGGTTGCAAAAAAAGAAGTCAGATTGTATAGAAGTCTATGAGGAAATGAGCCTACTTCTCACTTGATTTATTACCTCAGTAAACATTGTAAACATGAGTTTATGGTCTCAATTGCTAGTTTCAAGTCTTTTTCAATACAGCATGATGTTTATTTAGTAAATGAACATCATGCCGTATTGACATCATGCTCTGGTTGCCGCCTGGTCTGTACAAAAAGTTCACGGCAATCAATTTGATAGTTGAAGAGTTTCAGTTTGGACCAAAGTGTTGGATTTCATGAAGTTTTGTGAGACGGTGTTGCATGAGAAGAGAAAGAAATGTACTAACCTGAATATAAGTGTCATTTTTATCATTTATTTATCTGTGTATATGTTTTTTGTAAGGCTGTCAATCGATTAAAAATATTTTATCGTGATTAATCGCAAATTAATTGCACATTTATTATCTGTTAAAAAAGTACCTTAAAGGTACATTTGTCAAGTATTTAATACTCTTGTCAACATGGGAGTGGACAAATATGCTGCTTTATGCAAATATATGTATATATTGATTATTGGAAATCAATTAACAACATAAAACAATGACAAATATTGTCCAGAAACCCTCACAGGTACTGCATTTAGCATAAATAATGTGCTCAAATCATAACATGGCAAACTGCAGCCCAACAGGCAACAACAGCTGTCAGTGTGTCAGTGTGCTGACTTGACTATGACTTGCCCCAAACTGCATGTGATTATCATAAAGTGGGCATGTCTGTAAAGGGGAGACTCGTGGGTACCCATAGAACCCATTTTCATTCACATATCTGGAGGTCAGAGGTCAAGGGACCCCTTTGAAAGTGACCATGCCAGTTTTTCCTCGCCAAAATTTAGCGCAAGTTTGGAGCGTTATTTAGCTTCCTTGGTAGCCTCCTTAGTATGACATGGTTGGTACCAATGGATTCCTTAGGTTTTTTCTAGTTTCATATACCAGTGTCTTCACCCTACCTTTAAAAACACGCTACAACTTAAAATCTTAAGTTGTGTTAATGCGTTAAAGAAATAAATGGTGTTAAAGTCTGAGTTTTTTGTATTGTTTTATGAGAGTATAGGCTTGCTTATAAGGTAGGGACAGACACACACACACACCTTTGCACAGGATTAGGATCTGCCAACATGAAAAGGGTGTATCCAGTTGCTAAAACACATACCTGTACTTTTGTTTTACCAACATGTCATCACTGTCTTCTGCTCTTGCTTGTTTCCGTGTGTGTGTGTGTGTGTGTGTGTGTGTCTCGGTACCTGCCATCATCCGCTGTGCGTGTGCGTACTCAGTCGCTCCGTCTAATGACATAAGTAAGCAGACATGTTCAACAACGTATTGGTGCATGTAAACATTGTACGCTGCAGCAGCCCCGTCCCTCCCTCCTTCTGTTCCTCCAAGCTTTTATCTCTCCTCTTATCTCCTGGCCTCTAAATCTGCTCCTCCATCGCTCCCTGCCTCTTCTGTCTCTACTCGCCTCTATCTGTTTATCTGCCTCTCTTCCTCGGGCATTCAAATCCTTCCCCCGCTGCGCTTTTCTTTCCTTTTTCCTCCTCCCCTCTCTCTCTTTATTCAAATTTTTTCCTTCTCCTCTTCTAAAAAAACACCTCCACTGGCATTTATGTATTTCTCCCCGCAACTCCATCTGTCTGACGGTCTGCCTCCCTTTCCAGCCATTCATCCACCATCACTCTGTTGCTGATGTGGTGTGATGGAGGAAGTAAATAAACAGAGCCAAAGCCAGGAATCCTAAAAGATCTTGTCTTTGCATGAATGACGGTAATTCATCACCACCTTGTCTCTCTCTCTCACACACTGTTTCTCCTGCGTAGCCTATAGGAGGAGATTTATCTCTAATTGTAATAGTGAGTCAGGTGACGGAGGAGGGAGGGGGTGAGGGTTCACGGGAGAGAGGGAATTATTAAATGTCACCAGTAGTTTGATGCCACCTGGGGCCGAGATGCCATCTTTGTTTTGGGCTTACAGTTTGCTGCCGGTCACATGGATGCGTTTGGTTTATTGGCAGGTATTTTCATTTTTACTTTACCTTCTGGCAACAGCTTTCTTCAAAAAAATAAATAGGAGACGTGTCTTGTGTATGAAAAGGTCCAGTTTTTAGGTGTAAAGCGATACATGTTGATGAATAATTGCAAACAATAGGTGGTGAAAAATAGAGGATATATTCTTCGGAGGTGCACCTCATTGTAGAAATCCCCCACCAAACCCCGGCTTCCTCCCTCCACCACCACCACCACCACCACCTCCACCTCCCTCCCTCCTCCCCCCCCATTACCAATTAGCTCTAAGGCCATAATGGATGTTGTTTGTCGTGTTTCCCTGTCAGCGGATTGAATTAGCGCCTCTGTGTGTGCGAATGTTTGTGTGCGTGTGTGTGTGTGCGTGAGTGATCATCTTATCGGCTCTTAGTACAGTAATGAAACACAGTTATAAATGGCTGCAATCCTGTTAACAAAACAGCACCTGAGTGTAGCCCGCTAGATAAATCAGAACTGGGCCGTCGCCACGCCGACCCGGCGGCTGTTGCTAAGGCGTTGGAATCACCGGGAGACAATTGAATCATTTGCTCACTGTCTGATAAAGCGTCTGTCTTTAACAACCGGATCACTGCTATAAAAAATAACACCATTTGTTATCAGTGTGTTTTTCCCCCCTTCCTTCACACGGGTCAGGAGAAGTCGGCTTGAATTTCTGGTTTTGTAATCAAACTGATATTACAGAGGAAAAACAAGGCAGCATATTTCTTTGTTTTGCAACATTTGGTGCTTTAAAATGGGCTTTGCTTCTGGTCTTTCTTCATCGCACCATGGTGATATGGGTTGTCATGCATGCACTCTCTCTCACACACACACACACACATTCCTCTGTCTTTGTGCTGGGGGACTATTAAGACAGTGTCTAATGCTGCGACATACTCCAGTGCTCACACACTTAATTGTGTTAATGTTTGAGTTCACATAATCTTTCAGGGCTGTCATTCTCTTCAGATTATTCAGCCCTGTTTTCAATTACTGAGCGCCTTGGCACTGTAGGCCCAGAATGCATGATATACCTGCCCCTGTCCGTGTGTGTGTGTGTGAACTAAACCGGCAAAACAAAAGGATGAGGATGATGTAGCGGGAATTATTTTTGTGATGCCTTTACTTATTTTTTGCTACAAGTCTGCGTGCATGTGTATATTTGATCCTGTACATACATGCGAGTGTGTCTGCGACGCGCAGTCGTGTATTTATACAAGCAGCTCCGGCTTTCAACAGCCAGTCAGTTGAAAAATTGAACAGCTCCTCCTCTAACTCATCTTGAAACCTGTCTGCAATAGTTTTGGCTACAGTCACCGATCACACCACATCATCAGTTATTGTGAATATGAGAAGAGTGAACTCTGTTAGCGTTTCGACACACACACCCCCACACACACACACACACACACACACACACAGGCAGCGGAGCATGAGTCAACTATACGGGAGTAAGAAAAATAAAAAGCACATAGCACAGCCGTTGCGTGCTGAACAGAGACCATTCGAGCAGATCAGTGGTGTGCGTGTGTGTGTGTGTGTGTGAGACAGAAAGAGACAATGTGTGCACATAGTGTATGTGTGTGCGTGTGTTTGTGTGTACTCGTGTCAATCATCCTTCAGTCTCGTTGCACCTTGCCGTCAACTGCAGGAATTTGCTCACCACGGTTTACTTACTGTCACACAAAGTAGTGTGTGTGTAACTGTGTACAGTGAGGATTATGGTTGGATATTCATGTGAAAGCTGAATTTACCAACACCCATTTAGCCATAAATATTCCTGTGTATTGTGTTCTGTAATTTCTTAATGTGTTGAGGTAAAAGTAGTGATAAACTACAGCCCATAATACAGTATGTGTGGTGATATTTCACTTCTACATGTGACTGACAGCTGGCAAATAATGTACAAGGTTAATGGCAAACATATACATTTATTACACGACTTTGTTGAATACTCGATTGTGATTGGCTGATCACGGTGTTCTACGGCCTGTTATTTCTTTATAGCAGACCGCTGCTATGTATAATAGACCAGTGTAATAGACGCAGTTCTGATCTCGGACTCTGGAGGAAAATTTTTGTGTTAAATTATTGATTTCTTAAGTAACCGTGTAATAAACTGGATAATGTACAGCGAGCCGGTCATTGTACATTATCCCTTACATAACCGATAACAACCTACATAGTGATGAGCAGCATGTTCAGGCAGCAAACAGGAAGAAAACCAGCTTATGTTAGTCACACTTTTTGTGGGTTTCATTTATATGATGGCGTATCAGGGCCATTGTAATAAAAAAAATAATAATTACAGAGCCGGGGAAGGGGGGGTAATATTCCAAGAAAAAACTTGGAGTTTCCGGGATTAAAATTAAAATTTACGAGAAAAAAACTGTGAAATTACATGAGATTAAAGTGGCAAATTTACAAGAAAAAAACTGCAGTAATGTGAGAGAGTTGGAGAGTGCAAAATACTTTAAAAACTTTAAAGGACAAAATTCACCATAATCTGTGGTTTAACACAAGCGGTTGTGTTATGTGCCTTTTTGGTATTGTTTTCCCGTCACACTGACACAGTGACAGTTAAAAGCCTCAGTGTGTAACGGTTGGTTTTTAGTGTTAGCTGTGCTGAAATGAATGACAAGCCTTTGTGTAGTCAAAGAGAGAAGTTGTTTGTCTCTACTTTCCTTTAACTTCTACAATATTAGTATTTACTTACAGTATATTCATAAAAGAACACAGAGAGAACATGAAAGAAATGGTGTGTATTTATCTTTCAGGACCTTCGCCTCGCTCAGAGGCCGTGCTTACCATAATAACACTACTTTAGGAGCAATGAAATTCAGATGGTGGCTGGCGTTACCACAGTTTTGCATTCCTCGTAAATTTATGGTTTTATAATCTCGCAAATTTGTGAGTTTTTTCTGGTAAATTTACGAGAAAAAGAATTTAAGTCTTTAATCTCGGAAATTCTGAGTTTTTTTCTCAGAATATTACCCTCCCTCCTGCGGGTCCGTAATTTAATTTTTCACCTACAATGGCCCTAATACGCTGTCGTACATTTACCTTTGACCAAGAAGTGGCCTGTGGTGTCAAGGACGGCACAAACACACTATTTGAAATGACGGTTTTGAGATAATTAGAGCTCTACGTAATACGCAGGATGTGTGTGAATCTGTGTTACAATAAGGACAGACATTGTCAACCGGATATGATGCATGTATGATGTATTTGATCTTGAAAAGTGGACTTTAAAGGAGTCAGCCCCTGGGATGGGTCACAGTTATACAGGGAATAGGTAGTTATCATGAGCAATGACAGCAGCCATGACTGGACAGACAAAGGTAAGCGCGCCACCTACAGAAACGTTGACTTCATTAAGGTTCAAGTGTTAATAGATAATACATATAAGCTTGTTGCCTATTTAGTCATGGGTATCAAATAGAGAAATATATAAGATTTGAAACTGAGGGGCTTTATGAAACACTCTACAGGTCTGTATAAATATGAAAAGTCTGTGGGAGATGAAAATTCACAGTTAAAATGTGGTGCTAAAACATTTACATTTAAGTGCTTGTCATATTTCCTTCATTTTCATACTGACCAAAGACCAATATCATGGAGAATTGTGGTCTAATTTGTGCTGAAGTTTGACAGAACACTGAGCGTGACTTAACTAATCTGAATTTGCCTGTGGACGGCCTGTTGCTGAAGGGAAGGAGGACATCGCAAGTCATGCAGTCGTTTCTATTGACTGATCTTTAAAAAAGGTCGAGGTGTGAGGAGACATCTCCCTTCACAAACACTCATAAACACAAGTGTCAGTTGTGTTTTGCATACTGTGTGGATTAGCTGGTTTATAACGTACTTTACTATCTGCATAACTGACGAGAAACTCCTCTGTGTGTGGCTGTGTTTATCTTTTCTAGGACCATCGTGTTCAACATGACACCAATGTGAGCACCTACATTTCGATTGCTGTCCCCGCCAAGTGTAAAGGAAAGAAAGCCTAGTAACAGGGACAGAAGAGAGGTGATCACGCTGCTCTGTACTGTCTTTGTAGGTGGTTGGGCCAACAGCTCTGAAAGCTTTGGCAGTAATTTGTGAGATGCACCTGTCATTTTATCACTGATAAAATGTAACGCTTCTGGCTTATTAACTAAACTAAAGAGGCATTTCATGTAAAAAATATACACTCATCTTATTTAACCAAATACCTTCTACTTTCTGGGGTGATTGCTTTGTAATAAATAGTATATGTTGATTTCATCATGAGTAAGCATGTCTTCATCACTTCTCCTCCCACACAGATGGAAATGTGTGAGCAAATTAAAAACATTTTTGAAATTAGAAACCATTTTTTATTGACTTGTCCTATAATGATCGACTACTCCCACCAATTTCTAGTGCCATGAAATTGCTCATATGTAGCCAACGTTCAGTCATTAAAATTCTTCTGCTTTTTTTGCTTTAGGGGCCTTGTTTCAAATTCACTGCTTTCTCCATGACACACCTCTAAAACTGGGCATACGCTGCACGATTTTAGCCCGTTTGTGACCCGAATTTTGAGCCACACGACTCATTTTAGAGTCGGACCAAATTTCAGCTTCGTCGGGCGTCGCTTGGCGTGCAGTGTACAGGGGGTACCGAGGACCGATTAACTCCTCCCGACCGGCCGTCAGACAGTTGGATGAATTTCTAACATGTCCGAAATTTTGGTCGGCCGTCCACAAGCTCTCACACAGTTGAAGCAGAGCCACGAGCCGATTCCCCAACGTCAGTGCCTTTTTTCTCCTCTTTTAGACAGTAATCCGAGCGTAGCGATCAAGTTAACAATGTAGAGTTTGAATAGATTACAATAGACATAGCAAAACGTAGCTAGCTTACCTCCAATTCTCTCTGCAAAATGGATAAGCCATTTTTTGACATTTCAGCAGACAGGATAGCAAAGACGATCAAAACACCACGTTTCTGCCTTGTTAGCGTTGTGCCCCTCTGCTAGCAAACAAACTTTACCTGCCTCGGAGCTTTCAAACAAATCTTTATTGACAACTGTCAACAGCCAGAACGGCCTTTAGGGGCCGACCAGCGGTGTTTTTTTTTCTTTCTATTTTACATGTACAGTGTGAGCACTGAGGTCGTGGCTGATGATCGGACCGTACAGTGTGAGCACATCAATCGTGAGCTTTGGCTTTACATCGAAAACGATCTACTCGTACAGTAGGAGTGGGAATTACACAACAACATTTCTAAAATCGTACAGTATATGTCCAGTTTAAGCAAGGGCACCGCAAGTAGGGGATCCAAGGAGCCACTGGACCCCACACTTTACGGCCCTGTCCTGCATTGCGAGAAACAATTTGATGCTCGCAGTACCGTGTGAAAATGGCCATGGTCGGGTTTAAGTGCAATCCACATTGGTCGTTGGTACAAGAGAAGGTAATGTGTGAAGCGAGTGTGTGGTTGAGCGAGAGAGAGAGAGAGACAGTGACGGTGGATGCACTCAGATCAGCTGTAGGTGATCGGAGCAGAGAAGAAATTAGCATTAAAGTTGTCTTGTGTTATGAAATGTACAGTGTCACACACACACACTGAAATTCTGAAATGAATCCGTCGCCGCTGCCTGTAGGCAAACGTATTTCTTTATATAGAGAAATGGAGCGCACGCCTGTCAATTTAGAATGATTCTGACTCACTAACATACGCACGGTGGTGGAAAACAAAATTGTCCGGTGTGCACGTGTCATAAATCCATGCTTATTTTGTGTGCAAAGTGAGAACATTTCTACCACCACTGTCCCTATAATTGTATTAAACAGCTGCATAATGTCAATTTAAATGGCTTGGGCTCATGATATTGTGGAACGTATTTTTCCTACCCATCAAATAGATATATGCATAAGCATTTAGTTTGAATTTGAGCTTAACCTATAACCCAGATGTAGTTCAACTCTAGATATCCTCCAGATAAACTTGACTTATAATTATATGAATTATATGTAAGATCCATCTTGCTTACATTTTTACACAAGCAGGTTTTCTGGTCATACAGTCATAGCATATGAATAAGATAAACTAGGTTAATCTCACCATTAACACACCTTCAATGAATAAAAACAGGCCTCTATGAGCAAAGAGGAAATTCATTTCATATACTTCTCTAGCATGGCAGCCACTATTCAGTAGAATACATTGTCATTTGTGACAAAATGCAAATGAAGTTCCTCAGTTTGTCAGGAATCCAATTTTCCAGAGAAGGATTTTGGAAGTGCAAAAAGCTCGCCGCCTATTTTACCTTTCTGTTTCTGCCTTTTGACAAACGGGGGCTAAATCTCTGTGTCGGGGCTGACCCTTTGTAAACGGGGCTGTGGGTCCGGTCAAGGCTGCAGGAGCCTCTTAGAAGAAGGACGGGGCCGGGGAGACAACTGAGGTTGTTTGCCATCAGGTGTGTGTGAAGATATCTCCAAACATTTGGACTCTGGAGATAACAACATGCCAGAGAGGGGGAGGCAGGGAGACAGACAGGGATGAGTGTATTTCCCTGGGACCACCTAAGCCGCCTAATCAAGATATGACTCCACTGCATGTGTGTGTGTGTGTGTGTGTGTGTGTGTGTGTGTGTGTGTGTGTTTGTGTGAGAGACAGACACAGAGAGAGAGTGTGTGTCTGTATGTGCCTGAGATAAAAGGCGGTGAATCAGAGGTTTCCCTCATCCTGATCCCCTATAGCAGGTGAAGCTCGGTGTGTGTGTGTCACACAACTGGGAGGCTGCTCCCACAGCCCCCATCACATCACCTAGACCATAGAGACCAGACCTGCACACCAGTAATGAGCAGTGTGCTGTTGTCTATGTCACTCACTATATATGTGTGTGTGTGTGTGTGTGTGTGTGTGTGTGTCTATGGGGGCGAGTGATAAACGTTAGCGCTGTGATGTTGCATTAATTGCGTGCAGAGTCTTTGGTTCCCCCTCGCACCGTTAATGAAGACACGACACGTCGCTCATTCCTCTCTGACGCTCGGCTTCGAGTGCCACTGTGGCCTCCGCTGCATTTGAGCACTGTAATTTGGCTTTTAAATGAAATAAATGAGTTATCCGGGAGATCCCAAGGATTACGATTATCATTATTTTTCCCTTAGTGACAAAACACCACGCTGTGATTGGTTAATGACTTTCTTGAGTGGCAGCCGTCCTATGGGGTCGTCCGGAGCGAGGAAAATGGAGAGGGAGTGGAAGGCGCCAATCTGTACTACTAATGAGGTGCAATTATATCACTGACTGTCTGTTGACGTGACCCCACCAAAACCCTACACACACACACACACACATTCACACACACACACACTTATGGCAAGCCCTAGCTTCAGAGACCTAATTTTAGGTGGTTGAATATGTGGATGTTAGCTGAACTGACGGCTAGCTAATGAAAAAATTCATTATTTTTGGGTCATTTATGTCTTACCTCTCTTTAGGAGTTTAGTTTATGTTCATTTTCTATATTAACCTGATGATTTAAAGGGGAACCACTGATTTTACATATCAAAGTCTGTTTACAGGTCTTGGGGAGGACGACTGTTTATGTGAAAAAAGTACTTTAAGGGCGCTTTCACAAGCCATAGTCCGTTTGGCTAGTCCGAATCAGAGGCAAATTGAGACTTTTGGTTTGCTTTCTATTGAGTCTGGTTCGGTTTCACAGTGCACCAATTAAAGCGCACCAAATAAAAAAAATAACTATCTGAGGGGCGTCTACGAAGGAGCGAATTTATCTTTTTCGTCTCGAGAGCTGCCCCTTCTACGCAGGGAATCACAGACTTTGATATATTGCCGTCGTGTTTTCATTTTGATTCGGCACAATTTGCTGTGCGCACGAATCCCTTCTACTCCAGTTTATCTCCAATGACATAAACATCACTATTTTCGTGGACTTTATTTAGCGTATTCTGTATGTTCTCTTCGACCCAGATGTCAAGCAAACATCGGACTTCTGCAGAAGTCCAGGTCAGTCCTCTCCCACTCATGTTAACCTGTCGTTTACCTGTTTCCATTTCAACAAATGCCCAACAGGAAGGCTGCGTTTTGGTTCGTTTGGAAACCGTCCGATACCGCGTTTCGCAAGCGATCTCGAACCGGTTGTTTTGGTCCGCACCAGAGTATGATTACTGCTATCACAACCGCCTAAATGAACCGCACCAGAGTTCCATTAAAACGGACTAAATGTTGGCTTGTGAAAGCGTCCTCAAACTGTCTATAGAAGTGCAATGCTAAATGAGTGTTTAAATTCACAAGGTTGCATGCAGGTTTCAGTGCTTCTTTTTGAACAACCTCCCGACAAGAAGTTGGATCAACCAATTACACAGGACCACACAACATGGTGTTGAGTTCCAGGAGGTGTGTTCATTGGCTCCTCTGTGACCCAACCCAACCTGAGAGGGACTAACGATGTCAAATACAACACGGACCCAAACCGACCTAAAAGAAATGGGACTAGAATTCTGAATTGGCTCAGGTGGACCCGTGTCAAGAATATGTGGCTTAGGACTTAAGCCCCCTCAGACAGAGCGCGCTTTAGCAGCCTGGGGCGGCTATTTGTAATCGTTTTCAATAATAGTGAAGCACTTTGCACGCTGCTTTTGCTTCGCTGAGCACCTTGCAGGGGCCGACGGGCCGTGTTTTTCGATTTTACACGTACAATGTGAGCACTCGGGTCGTGGCTGACGATCATGACCGTACTGTGTGAGCACATCAATCGTGAGCTTTGGCTTTACATCGCAAATGATTTACCTACTATAGTAGGAGTAGGAATTACACATCAACATTTCTAAAATCGTACAGTGTATGCCCAGCTTTAGGTAGCGTACAGTCCACGGTTTGTGTTAAGCTTATGTTAGCACTTATTCGGTGGCTGCCCAGTCACGTATTTCCTCTACTTTGTTTTAAGCCTTTGTATTACAGCCTTGTTTTTTTATTTGATGCTTATATGTCATGTTATCAAGCTTGTCTTTGGTCAAGTAAAACTCTAAATGACCTTAGACCTGTGGGAATAAAATCAGACCTGAACCGGTATTGACGTAGTTTTGACCCAATGTGAGTTCAGGAAGTTGGAAAGTATGCGAGACTAACACATTAAATTAGATATATTATACGAGTAAAAAGCCTAGAGAGCCTTGTCCTTTAACACTGAATTCAGTTTTTTCTCTCAGGAGTAGCTGAATGATTTTGCTCGGTTACTCCACTTAGATTTATGCACATTGCTAGATGGGATATATATTCCCTCTTTTCTAAAAAGTCTATCTTAATGTATGGTCTTTCAGCCTATCACCTTGGATTACTTCATGTGCATATGCAGGAAAGATGATGATGTTAATTACTGTACGTTCACACGTTAATGGAGACTAGAAGTCTTTATGTCCACGCTGAAAGCAAAACTGAAGATCTGTTTGAGCCGAATTCACGGCACTGACGAGGCTGGAGTTTTTTGTTTTTTTTCTCCTGCTCAGTTTGTAGAAAGCCTTCCACTCTTCCCTTTGTCTGTTTCTCTGAATGCCTCTCTCATTGTCTCCGACTTCTTTCAGATAATCTCATTTAGACTTCCCCTCTTGATTCTCAAGCCTCCTTCTCGCTCTCTCTCTCAGCGGAGCTCCCCGCCTCTCTCCCATGGCTCTGTCTCTCTCTTTCTCACTCACTTCCTCTAAATGCACACAGTATTGATGTTTTTCTCTCCATCATGGCCCCTGTGATGCTTTTCCTCCTTTTAGTTCTCCCCCTTTGTCTCCCACCTTTTATTTGTCAAAGGTTCTCTGTAGTGTTTTCTCCCCAGGTATACTCTCCCTCATGCACACACATGTATAGATATTCCAGGGGTTTGACAGAGTTTTAGAAGGCCAAGACCGATACTGATTTTTGTTCTGAAACTGCTGATGGACAATATACATGTCAATGTACAATATCTAAAATGTCCTTGCTGAGCCAATGAATTATAGAAATGTCAGCCCCCCATGAAAGATACAATTGGAAAACATGCTATATTATGTTTCGGGATTGACATACAGATCAAATAAGAGAATATGAAAATGCCTGAACTGAGCAGGGCTGTCACGTTTTATTCAAAATTTGAACTACTGAAAAGATATATAATAATGCAATCTGTAATTATCTGTTTGAATTCAACACTCACAGTAAGCACAACAGGTTATTGTTGTTATTTTGGCTGAACCAGATGGCTACCTCCGGGTCTGAAAAGTGAAGCCGATGCGGAAGTGCCTTAAACTTGCATTCTCTCTAATAGCCAGCAGGGGGCGACTCCTCTGGTTGCAAAAAGAAGTCTGATTGTATAGAAGTCTATGAGGAAATGAGCCAACTTCTCACTGGATTTATTACCTCAGTAAACATTGTAAACATGAGTCTATGGTCTCAATCGCTAGTTTCAAGTCTTCTTCAATACAGCATGATGTTCATTTAGTATATTATGGTCCCATTTAGAGTCAAATAGGCGATAAAGCAGGATATGCTTTAGGCCGTGGATAGCTTGTTATTGACAGGTCGCTACCACGGCGATGTCTGATCTGGGTGTTGTCCGTGTTTTACCATTTCACAGTGTGTTTTAAGTTCATTAAAGTTAATTTCAACATTTTGGTCACCTAAAAATGTCTTATTCAGCGTTCGGTTGTACTTAGCTCCATCCTCTAATTGCACTTCTGGTTGCAAAAAACGATGATGGTGACGGCCAAAAACCAAGATGCCAAAATGCCGAACTCGAGGCTTCAAAACCGTAGTCCACAAAGCAATGGGTGACATCAAGGTGACTACATCCTCTTCTTATAAACAGTCTATGGGCTGAACGGGTAATCATGACACCAAACCATCTGAGGACTGTAATGTGTGGAAAAATTTGGGACATTGACTGAAAAATTGTGGGTAAAGGCAAGGCTGTTGGATTACGTGCGGGCCTCACAAAATGTTAAACATTGCGGCCTGCAGCTGGTTGGCTCATTGGTCTGTGGAACCCCCGATCCATCAGCACCAGATTACCAACATATTTATAAGGACCAGAAGAACAAAAAAGCAAGAAGCCTAGAAAACAACGCATGTTGTACGATGGCGACACACAACAGCCACTTTAAAAAAGTTTTATAAAGGAACGCCACAGCGGTTTTTCTATGTGCTGCTGTAGATTTGTCCACTGTGCCCCCTACAGTATCAGAGATTGATGGCAACTTCTGCACGGACGAGACACACACAAACACCTGCAGATTAGATGCTGAAAGCTTAAACTGGTCCAAGTCAGACTTGGGACCTTCGTTGCATGTCATCCCATCTATCTCCCCCCACATTTCCTGTCTTCTTCTTCCTCTACACCAACAATTAAAAGGCAAAAATGCACAACACATGCTTGTTTCCCAAAATGCATTTTTTTCTGCAGGTCATATACTCAACACCAGACAACAACAGCATGACCAAAATGGCTTTGTAGCTGTTAATCTGGGACGCAACACAGCCCTCACATGAGGATTAATCTACAGCGAAACAGGTATTCTGTGGCGGTGATTCAGCTGTAACCTTCATGCTTCCTGCAATATTCAATATTAAATAAAGATCATTTCAACTTGATATATTGGCTGAACTGTAATAAAACACACATACACACTCGAATGCACACACAACCCTCTCTTTTGACTGTAAAAGGCACATCGTGTCAAGCTGTATTTTACATTTACAAGCATATCTCCCAACAAGCCAATCTGAGGTGGTGAGGCCAGATGAGACTGGCTGTATCACGGCCCATCTAGTCAGCAGTTGCTGGCCTTATAACACGGCCTGTATCCGAGCAGAAAGGATATTTAGGGAGAGACGTAGAGAGAGAGATGAATGATGGGTGGAAGGGAGGACGGATGAGAGAGATGTAAAAAGAGAAGGCTCATGTACAAGAGAGGCCTTAAAGAGCGGAGAGGTTGGTTTCAGCGCGTTTAAGAGCTCTGGCAGAGGAGCGGCTACTGCGACTGTGGTTTCGATGTGTGTGTGTGCGTGTGTGTGTGTGTGTGTGTGATAGGGGGGAAAAGGATCCGGGGTATTTTCCTGGCATTTGATGGACAGCTTAACGCCCGGCTTGTAAAAACAGCAGAGCAAAATGTTCCACGTGCCAAAGGATGGGAGGAGGTCGCACACGTACACACACACTCATGCACAATAAAAGTGAAGTGCAGAGTTGTAGTCTTATTTATTAGGGATCCTGTGGTGTAGGTGAACAGTCACTGGGTGGTAGGGCAGCGCGAGCTAAAACCAGATGATATTTTCTTAACATTTCCCCTGATTACCTCCAACATCTCCCATCTGTAATCAGATTTTCAACATTTCCCTGTAGGGGAACCCTGTTAAAACCCTCCTGCTGGTGACCACATAGCCTCAACTGGCTCTTGTGTGCAACTAATGAGATCGAGAGCAATAGTTCAGGCTGTATTGTAAGTTGTGCACAACGAATGGCGCCGAAAAAAGAGTGAAAGAGGAATGGCCTTGTTTGCACAATGGCAGACAGCGCTTGGACTGAACGATGAAATTCCCAGATGAGGGAGTTTCACACACTACATTTCGACTATTTATGTCCAACTATAAAATCTCTTTGGGTAGATCGTTAGCTTCTCACCTACTCCCCTCCGCTCCTCTTGCCTTTCACCTTCCACATCACATTCACCTCCTCTCCAGTTCAGACCGGTGAACCGCGACGGAGGTGACGTCATTCCTCTGCGTTACAGCTAACGTTTGCACAAGCTTTCCGTTTCACTACACCCGACCTCTCGGTGTCCTCATTCCTATTCCAATCTCAACACGACAGTCTTGAACGAGTGTTACAACATTTGTCGGGTGATTGAGCAACGGAAATGCAGGCTTGATGGAAACAGCCAGTTTGGTTACTGGTGGATGATTTTATACATACAGGACGTTTTGTTTTTCCGAACGAGCAGAAAAAGTAAAAGGTCTATATGCAAACGCTAAAAATGCTGCTCGGCAAGCTCAAGTTATAACGGTTGTCAGGAACTGAGTTGAAAAGCAGAAATGTTAAGTGAATAATTTGTCAGTTTCATTGCAGGTATCAGAGTTGACAATGTCATGATTTGAGGCCTGTTCCTCAAGTAGAAGCATACAATCAAATACTACTTGGTCTTTTCAAAAAAGATATTGAATGAACATTGCTGACCTTCAATAAATCAAATCCTGACTCAGACGCTATTAAGATAAAGGAGGGAGAACATCTCCTACTAAACACATGAGTAAACTGAGACAGACTGACTCAGTGATGGGGGCTTGACTTGACTTGACTTGACTCCCTCCATCTGTCGGTAAGCAGACCAATACAGAACAGAATGAGGTACAAAAAAACCTTTATTGAATAAAATATTTTCTATAGAATCTTAAGATAAGTGAATATTAACATTAAGTAAGGGATAATGTACAGCGAGCTGGTCATTGTTGTGAAATAAACCCAGACAGGGCGATACGGCATCCCAACGTAAACAAAGACCCGCTAGCTGTACATTATCCACTTATTACACGGCTACTTACTTAAGTAATTTGACGCAAAAACGGTCCTAAATTTGGCTGAATTATAAAAGGCAGAAGTGGTAAAATGAAGAGCCGTTTGGGAGCCGAAAGAGCCGGATCTTCCTGGTGAGCTGAGCCAAATGAACCGGTTCACTAAAAAGAGCCGGAATTCCCATCACTACTAGGTTAGCATGGTTAACATTAGTTAGAGAGAGATGCACAGCAACTTAATACTGTTATTAGCTGACATTAAACTTGGAGAGGAGAAAACACAAGTCTTTACCTGACTGTTGTTCCCGCAATTCATTCTAATGAGGTGTTTTTCTCTCTTTTCGTCACCTTTTCGCTTCATCCTCTCATCAAAGGTGTAAACATTTGACAGCAGCGGGAGGCGGGGCCTAATTTGCGTAATTTGCGTGCTCTTACGTAACTTACGTAGTGAGCGTACGTCGCTTCCCTGCGTACAACAACATATAAAAGACTCATTCTCAAGAGAGGGGGATTTTTATGGAAGTTTTTATGAGACTTTATTAGTTGTAACCCACAGAAGACATTCCACAAATATGTACCATGATCTGCAAATATTTCACTACCCACAAACGTATTTTTGTATTTGTGTTGTGTAAAGTCACAAGTTATGCGTATTTGCAAATCGTCCTGTATTTTTGTGAATGGAAATACAAAAATACGTTTCTGTACTGTTTTTTGTATGTATTTCATTGTTTTTATTGGATTGTTTTCCACTGTTTGGTTAGGTTTCTCTGCACATTTTGCGTACTTGTTGTTGTTTAACTTTTGTTGTATTTTTAAAATTATGTTAGTTTAGATCTTTCTTCCTTTTTTGTCATTGTTTTTGTTTTTTCTCCTGGGGTTGGGTGGCTTCTTGACCTCTCCTGACACATTTCTTGTTTTTTTTTCATTGACTGGATTTTGTGCAGTTTTATATATGTGCAAATAAATAACATAAATATGAACATGATTATTGCTGGCCTCCATGTCCTTGTGCGATTGGATTCACTGAATGAATGATAAAATAAGTATAAGTAACATATTAGGCTACTTTATGGTTATATATTATCTGATGTTTATATGATGAGAAGATTTAATGACCCATTACATTGTAATCAGTTTGTCATATTTAAATTTTTCACAGTGAAGAGCAATTTCTCTAACCTAGCTATTAAACCATTTATATATCATTTATTATCCAGATGATACATAATGGTGTTTTCTGGTGGTAAAAAAAACTCTAATA